>NC_138371.1:126548736-126619167 GCF_054177405.1 Leptonychotes weddellii | reverse complement strand
TAACTCTATCTTTAATGGGAAACGGATGAGTCTGAATTCACATTACACATCCCTCCTTGTCATTACCAAGACATGCTGATGATGCATAAAATTTCTTTGTAGCAATGTTGTTGTTTTCCCAAGAGGATTATTTAAGATTGGATAGGTAAGTCTACTGAAAAATTTAACTTGATATAAAGTAATTTTTAGAACTCTAAGTTTAGCTCAGCATTGGCAGACTAGTCTATAATAAAAGAATGAAGAGAACACAAATTACATTACTATATTAACAAATTATTTTTTCCAGGAAAATGCAATGCTTACTAGCTGCTTCCCATTCGATAAATCTATAACTGGCAAAAACTGACTGAAACTAATTTCACCAAAGAATATTAATAAACCATTTTTTATCACCCATCGTTGACTTGGAGGTAAAATTTTTAGCTTTTTGTTTGGATAGTTAAAAAATTAGAAATAAAATTACTTGTAGGCATTTTAAAAATGGTATAAGAACATGGTGTCTTGGTGATTTGTTTGGGAAATGAACTTTGAAATTTCACTTCATTTTATTTTTATTTTTAATTTAAACTCTAGTTAGTTAACATATAGTATAATATTGGTTTCAGGAGTAGAATTTAGTGATTCATCATCACTTATTTTAATAAATAGAAATTCTCCATAGTGTTCCTTTAAAATGTTTAGAACCGATTTTAACACATTTTAGTTTATTCATTGCAGTAGCTTTTCACCATAAGCTTTCAAATTCCTACCAGGAATTAGAGTTCAGATACCAAAACTTGCCCTGATAATATTAACTCTACAAAAAGCTTGGATAACACCTTTAAAAAAACTAGAATGTTAAAAAGTAAACCCCAATGAATTTAGAAGAAGGAGAAGAAAAGCATATGAAAGTTTGAGAGTCCTCTAAAGCTAATGCTCCAAGGAGGCTTCCCCCCTTCCCCGCCCCCCCAGCATATATTATTTAGTGTCTTCTGTGTGCCAGGCATTGTTTTAAGAACCGGAGACACAATTTGGAGCAAGACAGACTTGCTGCCTCCTTTCCTGGAAGCTCGCCTCCTAGCGGGAATTGATGGGACATAAACAAGCCATAAGGAAAGCAGTTACTTCCTAGGAGTGGTAAATGCCAGGGTAGGGATGTAAGGGTTACCTGGGGGGTCAGGGAGGATGGAGGAAGCCACCTGGCAGGTCAAGGAAGGTCTCTCTGCAAATGAGACTTTTGATTTGAGCTTCTAATAACAAGGAGCCGGGCTGTGAGAAGTGGGAAAGTCCAGGTGGGGAGGTTCTGGGCAGGGGGATGGGGAGAGCAAAGCCCCAGGTGCAAGAACAAGCTTAGTAAGTTCCAGATATAAAAAAGAGACCAGTGTGGATGGAGCCTGGTGGGCAAAGATTATGTTGAAGAGATGTGATCAACAGCAGGGAGCAAATCATGGTTTTGAACAATGTCCCAAGGGCCTCCTCATCCCTACTATTCAACTAGATAATCACTACCTTTTATGCCTATTGACTTTCTGCTTGAGTGATCATTCAGAAGTGTTTTAGGGTTAAAGAGAAAGATTTGAAAACCCCTGTAAATAGTTTTAATTCTATTCTAATTGCTAAAAGACATATAGACACATATACTTATATACACATATGTATGCACATCTGTACACACAACTATATAAACACAGTTCTAGAAACATACTATAAATGTATGTGTGTGTATACATATGTGTGTGTGTATATATATACACACATATGTATACACACACAAACACAGACAGACATATAGGTGCTTTTGAACATTTGATGAGGATTCATATCAGACAATCAGGGGCTTAGAAGTCACCGTACAGGGGGTAAAATTGAACATACATGGTTTGGAGATACTTTAAGCTGGGGAGGCAAAGTTAGCCATAGGTGGGTAGAAGCTCTTCCCTAGCTGGAGAAGCTCAGTATGTCAGTGAAACCAGAGATTACTGACAAAAGACACATGAATGACATGAACAGGTATATTCTGAAAATAGCAGAGCTGGAAAATGCTAACACTGGAGATGGAGTCAATAATAACAATGAAGGCTGCCAGGATCAAGTGGATTGGTGTCGCTTAAGAGACATGATCCATCATAGAGAAGAAATTCAACCCACTGTGTGAGCATGCTTACAGTATTTTGTTTGAGAGAAACTAATCTTGTTCACTGGAATATGCTAGAAGACTAAACAAGAACAGACCATTAGGGAAAGAAAGGTACCAAAAAAGCAAACCAGAATGATAAAAAGACAATAATGTCTGAAAGCAAAGTGTAATGATGAATTTGATCTGCCTGTTCAGGGTCCTAGGAATGGCTTATACTCCGTTACTTTTTGGAGTGAAATCTGTTTGGAGTGAATTTAGTTCAATACAACTGATAATATTAATTAGGAACCTCTGTGTGGCTAGCACTGTTCTAGGAAGTGTCTCCTTACACAATAAAACCTACTGAAGAGAAAGGGCATGGTGTGAACATCACCTCCCAGGTGGAGTGTATCCATTTTACAAAATCTTAAAAGCAAAGCAAATAATGGAAACAAATTGACTACAGCTCAGGGTCAAACCATATGGGAAGAACAATAATTGCCTTGGAGTGGGTGGGAAAGGGCATCACTGACATTGGCCAGAGCTATCAGGGAAGGCTATTAGGATGACGTGGGACTCTAGGTGCCCTCAGAGAAGCTGGTAGAATTTATTTAGGTGGGGAGGTAGGGGAAGGTGTTTCTGAATCATTAACAGCTCAGCAAGAACAGTTCAATCTGATCCAACTGTGGGCATGGAAATACTGTCTAATTATTAACCAGCAGGTGAAAGAACAGAAAATGAACCTCTGGTGTCACTGCCAGGCTTCCATCTGGCTACAGGACCATCAGGAGGCCCTTTAAATTATGGTTTCTGGGCAATCAAAAGGCAACATCTTTCACTTTTACTAAATTAGCAAAAATAATTTCAATAATACCCAGAATGAGCAAGGATGCTAAAATCAGAACATTGAGGCATCTCTGAATAGATATTGTATATAGGAATACATACTGAATATAAATTGTAAAACTCTTTTGAAAGTAATTTTGTGATGTCTCAAGAGCAACTGAAATGGCCATATCATCTGTTCCCTGGAAACTGATCTTAAGGAAATATTCCAAGTGGGAAATAAAGAATCAAAGATACTCAACTGCGGAGTTATCCATACAATTTGCAAATTGGGAACAGCTAGCTCAAAGACTACCAACAGAATAGTCAAAGCTATGCAAAGAGACGTGTGAGGTCATTTTTCACCCATGGAGGTAGAAAGATTAAACCCATTTAAAAATATCCACTATCGGTGTGAGGGTAATATGGGTTTAGCTTTTGTGGAAGACAATTTGGCAATATCAAAATTTTCAATATACATTCCTCTGAGTCAGTTCTAGAAACTTAGAGAAGGTAAATGATCAGGTAGTTAAAATACTTAAAGTGTGTAAAGGACTTTATTGACCCCAAGGCATCTCTTAATTTCCTGCTTTAAATTTCATAATACACAACACACTTGATCCTTGAAAGAAAGGATAGTGCAATAGATATTATCAATAGGCCCGTTTTCTAACAGGGAAACTGAAGGTCACAGAGATTAAGGGACTTACCCTTACTGGCCCTAAGTTCATACGCCTAGCAAGTAAAAGTCAAATCTTTTACTAGTTTTCCACGATGCCCATGGTAGGAATTTCACAGGGCTAAATGCAATCATCTTGTTTATGTGAAAATCTTTTTGTTCAGGCGTGGGACTGCATTTCATGGAAGCAAACCACTAGGGTCTGGGGGAAATAATGGTCGGGTTGGCCTAATCTTTCCTGCAGGATAACAAATAACATTGCTTGCACTACATTCTGGAAGTGGGGTGGGGGAGGGCGGGGGGAGTTGGGGGAGAGAGAGAGAAGTGATTTGTTGGTCCTCTGACCTAGCCTGTGACCTGGCAAGAACAAGCAAAAATAACTTATATGCAAATATAAGATGCAGTGTGAATGCTTAAAAGGAGGCGAGGCCTGGGAGAGCTGTATTATTCAGGAGTGTGGCGTGTATTTGGACAGCAGGTTCCAACAGGGAGGGGAGGCATTATGATTTCACGGCAGGAGAAATAATAACCCTCCTCCTTTCCAAAAGCCATGTGGACCTCAATGGGTTTCACAATAATCAATTAATTAACCAAAGTAAATATTTAGAATGAGTTACAGCACAAAGAGATGAAATGAAGGCAAATAAATGAACTTTAGACATGGAAACTTCACCTTTTTGGAGGAGAGATTACTCAAAAGGGAGCAGTGGGGTTGCACCAGATGGCCGTGCCCAGTACTATCTTCTGTGGACCCATATAACCGTTCTCTTATTTATCGAGGAAAATGTCTGCAAAAATCCAGCAATTATATACAAAATTTTGGCAAGTACAAGACTGTGTCGATCAATAGTGTATTTCATTTTGAGTATTTTTTTTTTTAAAGATTTTTTATTTATTTATGTGACAGAGATAGAGGGAACACAAGCAGAGTGAGTGGGAGAGAGAGAAGCAGGCTTCCCGCTGAGCAGGGAACCAGATGCAGGGCTCAATCCCAGGACCTTGGGATCATGACCTGAGCTGAAGGCAAGCACTTAACGACTGAGCCACCCAGGCGCCCCTCACTTTGAGTTTTAAAACCCTCCCTCTCAGAGGCTCCTTATTTCATCCGACACCAAGCATTCACTCTTTCTACACTACAGCCTCACTATGTGTACTTTGGACAGAAAAGCTTTACCCAAATCAGGTTTGGGATTCTTTCTTTACATTTACATCTCCACATACTCTTTCCTATCTGAGGGACTATTTCCAAGAGTGTATTGTCATGTCCCAGTTTGTCTTCATTTTCTCTTGAGCCCAAATCCCCACCCGCCAAGTACCTCTCAATTTACCTGCTCCCTTTCTAGACAAACATCTTCAAAGAGCTGACCCTATAAGATGTTTCACCTTTCATTTATCATTATTCTTTCTTTTTCCCTTCCCCTGCCCTCTTTTTTTAGAAGGGGGTTTAATAGTTGGTCTAAATTTAAATATGAAACAAAAATGACAAATAGTGAATCCAATAATATCACCAAGGTACTATTATTCATAATAATCTATTTTCTTTGTGTAGCCCTGTTTGGCTTTTCACAGGGCCTCCCTAAACACCACCTCACTTGATCCTTAAAGCATCATTCAGTCTCTCAAACCTGGTTTCTATGTCCACAACTCTACCCAAATGACCTCCCCGCTGTAGTCTTTTTACTTGACTTCTCAGCAGTCAATCCTGCTGGCTATGATGTGCCCGAGACATTGGCTCGCACGATATCGCACATTTATGTTTTCCTTCTAATTTTCTGGCTGCTCTTTGTTTTCAACCCCCTCTATGGTTTATCCCTTTTTCCCCAAAGTTTAAATGCTAGAAACATTCAAGCCAGTTCGTGCACCCCCTCCCTCTTTCTCTTCGTGCCACTTCCCTCATATCCATGGTGTAGATCATTCTACACGCTGACGAACACGGATACCTCTGCGCGTGTACATGTCCGGCACACACGTCTCTCATGCCAGGCACATATACCCATATGGCTGCTTCCCATCACCACTTAGATTTCTCATGGGAGCACAAACCTGAGATGGATAAATCCCAATGTCTGATTCCCTGTATTTGTTCCTCCTGTGTTTTTCTCATTTCATGAAATGCCACCACCATTTGCCCAGTTGCTCAAGCTAGAAACACGAAATTTATCTCGATTCCCCTATCTCTCTCACTCCTCTCTCATCTAATCACAAAGTCCTAAGGACTCGACCTCAAAAATGTATCACAAATCTGTCCTCACCTCTCCAACCTCACTACTACCCCCTACCCGAAGCCACACCCATGTCTGTGCACGGACTTGCACTGCCTTTCCACTGACTCCCTTGCTCCCACTTCTATCCTATCACAGATCCTTTCTCTCTCTTTTTAAGATTTTATTTATTTATTGAGAGAGAGCAAGATCGAGAGTAAGAGAAAGAGGGAGAGCACAAGCAGAGGGGAGGGGCAGAGGGAGCAGGGAGCCTGATGCGGGGCTCGATCCCAGAACCCTGGGATCATGACCTGAGCCGAACGTAGACGTTTAACTGACTGAGCCACCCAGGTGCCCCGATCCTTTCTTTTTTAACATTCAAATTCAATCACAGAATCCCTCTGTGGAGTGAGTGAATGAATGAATGACCCACAGTTAATCTTAGAATTAAGTCTGTACCCTTTCTCAGGACCCACAGGGCCTAGAACCACATTGTTAAACACTTCTTACAACAGTCTCCGTCTCTTCCACTAAACTGGCCCTAAATTCTTCAAGCAAGTCAAGCTCCTTCTGCCTTTAGCATCCTCTTGGACACTCTTCCTTCTACCCTTTTTCAGAGCTGGCACTTTCTCATCCTCAGCATCTCAGCTTGAGTTTTGTCTCCACAGAGAAACTTCTTCTGATCATGTTAAGATCCATGGTGGATTCCCCCTTTGCACTCTATCATTGTGGTATCCCACTATTTCCTCAGAATAGTTGTTAGAATTTGCAAATTATATCCGTATTAATGTGTCTGTTATCAATCCCCACCATCAAAGCATGAGCTCCATGAGGCAGAGGTAACTTTAGTTCTCATAGTGAAAGGTGATCAACAAGTATGGGAGGAAAGAAGGAAGGGAAGAAGGGAGGGTGGAGAAAAGAGAGGAAGAGAGAGGGAAGGAAGGAAAGGAGGCAGGGATGAATGGATGATGGGTGGAGGGACCGACAGAGCATAAGAAAAGGATGGATGACTGAACATGGTCTCACAGGGAAAAGAAAGTAGCAAGAATGAGAAATGAAACAAGGAAAATTAAGGAGACTGATTATAAATGCGAAGAAATAAGCACGGTTCATTAATTTCATCCATATCTCGGTTGCCATGTGAAATTATTAATAGGCTTTTCCTTTAAAGTACACACAATTCTTATAGTAAATGATGAAAACTGTTAAGTCTATCTGTTAAATCTTCCGCATAAACAGCCAAGGTTAGAGCTTCCTTGTTTTCCCTTATAACCAGTCAATTTCATTCAATGAAAAAGATGAGGGCCCTCCCAAACCTGGCATGCTCTTCATCACGCCTGGAAGGGAACTGGCAAGAGTCCCTGAGGTATTCCTCTCAAGCCTATCAACAATGGAGAGAATAGTCAAGGTACATTGTTCTGTAGAACTTAACCAGACCGTCTGTGGAGCTCTATCTCCTCATCCATAAAATAAAAGATCCAGTGTTCACAGAAAGACTCCTTCACATTTATCCTGGTGTCGGCTGCTTGGAGAACTATGCTGGGATATAAGGACACATCCCACTTCAGTAGGAGAGAGCCCTGACAACCATGTTAGCAATGTCTCCCACGAGTATGGGAATAGTATAAGACACACTGGCCACTGCAGATGTTTAAATGAAGTATTATGTCATATTTAAATGAAATATTTAAGGTTTAATGAAATATTTCCCTGTATTTTCCTTCTAATTTTCTGGCTGCTCTTTGTTTTCAAACTCCTCTACGGTTTATCCCTTCTTCCCAAACTTTAAATGCTAGAAATGTTTAAATGAAATATTATATCTAAAATCTCTCAGAAAAATTACACACTAAATACCAGAACAATATATTACTATTTAAGTTCTTTTTAACTCCCAAATCTTTTTTCTACTGAGTTGGTGCTGTCATCTTCCCATCCAGTGGCCGCCATATTACAATACATTTTTAATTATCCTCATTTCGGTTCTTTTGCCCCAAGTCTTGTTTTCAGGTTCTCATTAACATGACTGGAACAAGCTTGGCGTTATTTACTTTTCCTTCCTAAGTATGGAGCCCAGCAGGAGGCTGTTTAAAACAGAACACTTAAGTTTACTCAGTCAAAGAAGGATCCACCACACACAGACTGAGCAAAGTGTGGCACAGATGTGTAACATCTCTTTTCCTTGGTTTGAGCACACGCCTCAGAGAACACCAACAGCTTTGCAAAGACAAAGGTAGGTGAGAAAATGCGCATTTCTGATTCCTTCCTACTCGTATTTTTTCAAAGTCTCCCAGTTTCCTTTAAAGAACTATGAAGTCATAGATCAGATTTGGAATGACAAATAAAAACAAGCAAGACCACTCATTTGGCATTTCAGATGGTCTTTAGCTATGCCCTTCCAATGCTAGAGTGACTAGCATCCAGTTAATATATTGAGGAAATAAAGCAAGATAATAACTTTTAACAGGAACCACGGGAAGAGTATCTCTATAATTAAGGTAATCTTTTTTGGTGGTGATGGTGTTTTTGTTTGTTTGTTTGTGTGTTCTTTAATGGATCCAGAGAGCACCTGCAGAGTTAATCACACATATAGCCACTTGAGTAATGTAGGAGAATCATTGTAAGGAACTTTCATCTTTCTAGGCTTTGAAGAAACAAGATGCAAGAGAGGGAAGGACTTGCTCCTATCAGCTTCAAGGCCTTTGACATAGCAGTGGTATCCGCCGAATAGCCAGTAACCGGAGGCAAACATGAAGATGAAGAGGAACGTAGATGCTATACATTTGGAGCGTCTCCGTTCAAGTGGGCTTAGGAATAGTGGTGAGGCGCCTCATATCAGACGTTTTCCTCTCAGTGGAAGGGCATGAGTAACACCATGTCTCCAGGGCCCTGGCACTGTATTGCCCTATGATCCTGGTTGCTTTCTCTGCACCTGTATGCCCTTCCTGGTCTTCTCCAGCCAGTCAGGGCCTGGGGCGCACTGGGCTCTCCTCCCTACCCCAGCAGAGCCTCCGGCCGGCCTCTGCCCTAGCTAAGTCCCGGCTAGGATGACACAGAGATCCAGACAAGGATGAAATCATCTTCTTCCTCTATTATTTCTCTAAATTGCTTTTTTTCCTACCCATGACTAGGCAGTATTTTCTCACAGCTGGGGATGAACAAATTTTCAAAAAGATGTTCTCAAATACATGGTTTCCAAGATAGAGGCCGCTAAGTTTTGAAAATATAAAATGAGCATTTTTGAGTGATTGCACAGCTCATAAAAATGTCTCTGGTTAGAACCTCGTCAGCAATGATTCACTCTGTGTGAGGGTCCCCTGTGGAGACTTTAGTTGCCTCACATTAAAGCGTTGAGGCCTATTTTTCCTGCTGAGATAGAATAAATGACTAGGAGGCATTAACTGATGGAGGTCACAAGAGTCCCATCCAGGATGCCCTAGTGGTTGGAAGACATAATAAACTTGAAGACTATAGTATTTCTCCTTCCCCTTTAGAATAAAGTATCCCTTTGCCCCACAGGCATAAACTTTCTAAAGTAAAACTTCAAGGTCAAAACTGTGACTTCTATGATAAGAAGCAAATGCTCCTGACAAAGAGGAAAATATAGTTTATCATAGTTCAAGGATCTGTGTCTCAATGCCCAAGATATCTTTTGCAAGATAAAACTTGGTTAAATGAGATTATACACAGTGCTTAAGCATAGTGGATACTCAATATATGATTTTTTTTTTTTTTTAAAGATTTTTTTTTTTTATTTATTTGAGAGAGAGAGAATGAGAGACAGAGAGCATGAGAGGGAGGAGGGTCAGAGGGAGAAGCAGACTCCCCGCCGAGCAGGGAGCCCGATGCGGGACTCGATCCCGGGACTCCAGGATCATGACCTGAGCCGAAGGCAGTCGCTCAACCAACTGAGCCACCCAGGCGCCCCTCAATATATGATTTTTAAATTTGCATCTGCGGTTTCCGTTTAGGTACTTTTAGTCTCAGGGACTTTTACAAAAAATTTTCAGTTGTAAAATTGCATTGCAGTTAAGACCACAGAAATGTAGCATTAAACAAGTTTCCCTGCCCATTTCCAGGCCAAATGAAGTATTTTTTTTTTCTTTTCCCACTAGCCTAGGCCCTGAAGGGCTTCAAGGAGCTGTGTTCTCAAATTTTCATTTGTAGTTTCCAGGGCCTCATGTTCCAGAAGGTCTGAAATAGGCCTGAAATCTACAGTCCAGGAAATATTGACACAGGCGATCAGTGGAAAATACTCTGAGTAATACTATCTTAGGGCTACAATTTATGGGTGTGTTCTGGTGGCATGTGGGTGCCTCTATATGGCTTGTAGAGGAGAATGTCACTGCTCCTAGGACAGGAGAAGAGTCAGGACAAGGGGACCACTTTTTTTTCCACAGGGGCCAAGTCTTCCTTTTTCAATCCATTAAAATTTGGAGTCATCCAAAAGCATCCTTCTCCCCTGCCCTATTCTTCCCTAACTGTTGTCCAGTAAGGAGCAAGGAAACTAATCCATCTGGATCCCTACAATATGTCACACCCTTTACATCACCAGATTCTGGAAGCTACAACAATTCTCTGGTGTTGATACTATTATGTCCCTCTTAACAGACAAACAAACTCAGGGAAGTTAAATGTGATTTGCCCAAGGTAACGTGGCCAAGGGGAAGAGCCTAGACTCAAACCCAAGACCTCAGGCTCTAAAGCCACCATCTGCCTCTTGCAGAGACAGTTCATCAGTTTCTAGGGAAAAGAATTTTACTTTTGCAGATACCATGGAAAGGGTCCCCATTTATTGCTGTTACTGGTTAATGCCCTTTTGTCCTTCATACCTTCCAACCCTTCCATATCCCTGCTTGTCCTCATCAGCTCCTTTTATCCTGCAACCCACTCGGTTTTCAGTGCTCTACTCCAATTTTATAGGACTGTGTAGCCCAGCTCCCACCTGCTCTGGATTCTCTATTTCCCAAAGAAGGAATATTCAAGTTGACCCAAGTCCACCTTATCTGTGTTAATCGCTGAGAAGTTCACAGTCTTTTTTTGTCCTTTGGGAAAACTTTCTGACTTCTTTTTAGGCTGAAATTTATATTCTCCCCATATTTATGATCATTTTTGCTTACTGACATTAGCTAGAGGCACGTCATCCACCTGGTCTTATTCATAGCAGTCTAATTTATGTTACTAAGTTATTCCTACTTTAGTACAGATTCAAGATCACTGGACTCTAAGTCCTAAACTCATGAGGCTTAATGGAAATCTCTGGATTTTAAGCACAATAAAAATAATATGCATAAAGATTAAAGATTGATCTCTTTTTAATTTCAATGTGATATAAAAACAGTCTATGATGACTACTACCCCTTCACCCCAAACGGTATCTTTCCACCTAAAATATTTATTTTTAAAAATAAAAGTGTAGGGGCACCTCAGTGGCTCAGTCGGTTAAGCGTCTGGCTCTTGATTTCAGCTTACTTAAGGTCCTGGGATCAAGTCCCAAGTTGGGCTCCAAGTGCAGAAGAGAGTCTGCTTGAGATTCTCTCTCTCTTCCTTTGTCCCACCCCCCACCCCCGGCTTCATTCTCTCTTGTGTGAGTACTCTCTCTATAGATAAAATAAATAAGTAAATCTTAAAAAAAAAAAAAAGTGTAAAGATAGGGCAAACCTGAGGCAAAAATCTAGGAGGGTTTTGCATCGGTCATTTTCCTCTAAAAATTGACATAGTGGAAAGAGATTAGGTGCACAGACCTGGATTTCAATTCCAGCACTACCTCCTTCTACCTGAATAACTTTGGGTAAGTTAATTAACATCACCCAAGCTCAGTTCCCTTATCTATGAAATGGGGTTAATAATATTTTGCTAACAGAGGATTAAATGAAGCAAGATATTTAGAGTATTTGGTACATATTAGGTGCTCATAATTGGTGGGTTTATTACCACCTTTTTCAGCATTCCTAGAAAAGTCATTCACACTATAGCCTTGGATTTACACTGTTTATGTCCCTAAGGAATACACACATTTTTTTTAAAAGACTTTGTCTGAAAACTTCTGCCTCCAGCTACGAAGGAACAGAATTTATCTTCCTGCCTCAAGCAACTTAAAAGTCAGACAAAATACATGAAATGACAATTTCTGGGCACTGGACAAGAGTACAGAACAGCGATTACCGAGAGAAGGGAGACGGGTGAAGTAAAAGCTGTGACTGTCGCGGGCTACTGTCTAGAAAGTTTCCAGGATTTAACTCAAGGAAGAGAAACCCAAACAGAGTGTGAGCTATACCTTATTCAGTGTTCGGGAGGCCAAGGCACCTGCAGATGTCAGGGAAGAGCACCGCAGAGGAAGGTGCCAACCAGAGAGCTAGCTCCGAAAATCGTCAGAGGGTTCCCTTCAAGTCTTTGGCTGAGGATTGATCAGGTGTGTAAAGGAAGTACCAAGGCTGAGGCAAAGACCATGGGAAAGGGGCAGGTGGAACTGTTTTCTGAGCTCACAGAAGGCCTGAGAACAGATCAAGCTTCTAGTAGCCAGAGAGGAGAAACTTTGCAATATACCACTTTGCAATATGCAGAACTGTCTTGCCTCAGAAGTGGGACAAAATTATTTCTAGTCTATCAAAAGTCTGCTCTGGATCCCCCTACCCAGGCTTAAAAGCAAGCCTTGAAAGAACTACACTGTTTCTAAGGAACTTAATGACATCCCAAAACAAATCTCAAAAATATTTAAAGGGATACCAATAAGTAAATAAATAAATAAATAAATAAATAAAATCAGCACCTAACATTGTAAAATTCACAATGTCTGGCATCCAACAAAAAATTACTAGGCGTGCAAAGAAGAAGAAAAATATGACCCATCATGAGAACCAACAGAAAGACACTTAGAAACATCGCAGATAGCAGAATTAGTAGGTAAGTGCACTAAAACAGCTATCATATACTCCGTATGTACAAGAAGGTAAATGAAAGCATATGCATGACAAGGAGAGACAGGGAAGACACATTCTTTAAAAAGAATAAAAAAGAAATAATGTGGAAAGATAATGCTCAATTATGGGAAAAATAAATCACAGATGTCAAATAAGGGAGCTGATGGTTGTGGCTCCCCTTCATATCTAACCATGATTAAAAACATAAAAGTTACACTTTAGAACAGTCTAAGGGCCAGATAAAAGTGATTTTTGCAAAATTTATACATCTTTATAGAGTTATTTACATAAATGAATCAAACCATACATTTATTCCACAATATGGTTATTGAGCACCCAGCTCTGTGTTTGATGATAGAGGAAATACAAAGATGAATTAGATGTGGTTCTTGCCCATATAAATGTGCAACCTACCACAGTCTATTAGATAAATGATAGCCTAATTATATAAGTGCACAATGCAATATATCTACCACTCAACAACATGATACGTAACACATAGTAAATGATAAGGCTGCAGAACAATAAAAGGAAATAAAAGGAAACAAGATATAGTTGAAGAGAAGTCACTACACAATTACTCCATATTTACACATAAAAGGCATTAACTCAAAACAAAAATCCAATATATAGTGATGTGTGTGTGTGTGTGTGTACACACTGGATAGGAACATACAAATTAATTTTAATATAGGAATTTAAGTGTTTGATTTTTCGTCCTGTTTCCAGTTGTGTTAGAATGGAATGTCTACTAAGGGGGGCAGGATACAATGAATTTTCCATTATGGAATGCAAGTATTTCCCTTTAGCTCATGTTGCTGTTAAAGATACCAAAGCTTCTCTATTCCAGAGCAAGAAAAGGAAACCAAGAAAATTTGGGAATGTGTGTGTTTGTGATGTATATGTATATATACACATTATATATTTGTATGTAATATGCATATATTTAATATATCTATACATGTGTAAGTACATTCAGTTATTTAAAAATATTTTCTTTAATTTTAGTCTAGTGGGCAAGAAAGTGACCAGCGTAGGTCAAAAGGCTAGTTGGGTAAGTTGAGTAGCACATATACCAGAGTATGACAGACCAAATAAAGACGAATCTAATCCAAGAGACGGAAACTAGTATAAATTTTTTTTTAAAAATACATTTGTTGTGGCCTACACAGGAAGAACAAAATTATACATTCATAATTCAGAAGTCAATCTACAAAGCAAGTAAATTTATGTGCCTCATTGCATGGAAGAGAAAAACGACTATATTTCAAATGACTATATCGTGTTAGGCAAGCATTTGAGAAGGATTTTTATTTTATAACATCTCTAGCCAACAAAGATACAGGTTGTTGTTACTTGTGGAGAGTTATTTAAGGACAAGCCTTGATTTGTTTTAAGCGATGCCAATTACCGTATATAGCACACAGCACAGGAAGAAGCAAATATTTTTTGGAAACAACTTTCTACAAATTCTCTCATCCCCAGAAATCCTGTAGGCACACACGTCATGTACTGATGGGATGTAGGATGAGACCTCAGGGAGGGCAGCCACGTGCACGCACCCCCAGGGCCTACAGCAATGCCTGACACATGGGAGGTGCTCAGTACTCCAGCTCCATGGGGGTATATCCAGGCTATATACCTCCCTAATCTCTTTCTGGACTCCCAGCGGCCTTCTGGATGTATGCCGGACATCTCTCTTGCCACCCAAGCTGCCAACCCGACCCTATCTCAACCACCCCCTCCTGCCCACAAACGTCCCACGTTCACTTCCTTGCAGCAGCCGAGCTCCTCCTGCCTCGGGCTTTTGCACGGCGCATTTTATACTTTTACAATGTCTCATCTTCCCAGATCCCCCTTCTCTTCCTGTTCTTCCCTCCTGCTACCTGGTAAGCTCTAATTCATCCTTGGGTGCTTAGCCCAAATATTACTTCTTTAGAGGAACTTTTCTGAACACCCTCCAATACCTCCAAGCCAAGTTGGGCTCCCCATGGCTCTTTTGCAACATTTTGCTGTTGTAATGAAACAATTCTTTACACAGTTGTTTGAACAACATCTGCTGCTTTAGAAATATGAATGCTCCACAGGAGTGTCACCTGCCTGTCCTACAAACTGCGGCTTCTCTAGGGCCTTGTAAAATATGCTGTACATTCTGAACCTTCTGTAATACTATGGAGAATGAATGAACATACTGATGTACTGTTGTAATGTCCCGGGGAGAAAAGGGTAAATAACTGTGGGATGTGTAACTGAGCTGTCAAGAATAAACGAAATCAGGTGCATAAATTGTGAAACGTTAAGTCGAGGGCCTCTTTGTTTTCTGACATTCGATAATGGAAAATCTTCCAGCAAGATGGAAAATAAAAACAAAAGAACATCATATTTTCGAGAGCCCGGCTGCTATGCACCAGACTTAATCACACCTGTGGTCGGAGAGGGCCACCATTAACACGTGAAGGGTCGAAAGAAAGGAAGCTTGCTGGTTTGAGTATTACTTTCATCTTAAAAACAAGTATGTGGGATGGTTTACCAACAGAAAGCCCATCTGAGTATCTCTATAAGCTGATGAGATGGTTTCAGGCACAGATTCTTAGATTGTATGTTTTAAATCTCTGACCGCTTCCCTCATTCCCGACCTTGGAGTCCACCAATGGGCAGGCATCCAGTGGGTGAAGAGAGGAAACAGATGAAGCAGATATTTGGAGACCCAGTTGGGGGTCAGACTGACACCTGCGTGAGCTGCTGAGAGCTTATTTATAATTTCACAGCAAAAGCATGACCTGGGGGGAGAAGGGAGTCCGTGACCGTCCATGGGCTAGGACTGCCAAAGGCACATCCCCGCTACCCCTTCTCTCATGAACTCTAGACCCTCATATCTGACTGTTCTTTAAACTCGACACATGCAAAAATAATCTTGCCGTCTCCCCCCACCATTTCTCTTCCAGCCTTCTCCATCTTAGCAAACGACCCCAGCATCTACACAATTTCCAAAGCTAGACACCCAGGAGTCACTGCTGATTCTTCTCTCCCTTTATATTCTATGAGGACTCGGTCATCAATTCCTGTTGTTTCTAGAATTAAATACCTCCTGGGTCCCTTTGTTTCTCCCCATCTCCACTGCCATGATTATTACTGATTGCCGTCATTATCCCTTTTCTGAGTAACTGCTACAGCCCTCCGTCCGACCTCCCTGCCTCCTACCTTTCCACTCTCCACCCATTTTCTCTAGGACTTACAAAAGTTCTCTGTAGAAATGCAACTCTAATCACGCTACTCCCTGCTTAACACTCCTCGGTGACATCCTATGGCACCCTTTATCTGCTAGTGGCAGGACCACTCATCATGTTGATTTGTATTAGCTTATTTACTCTTCTCTCTTTCTCCCGCGAGGCTCTGAAAAGTCTATGTCTCGTATTCCCAGCATTCGGCACAATGTCTGGCTCAATAAATCCCAGTTAAGAGCGATGCTCCCAGAGATGAGAGGATTTAACACACGCCTCCTCATATCTGGGCATATTAAAGAGGATCAAGGTGTTCCTGGGAGGATTAAACAACCCGAGAAGGAAACGAGAAAAAAACCTTCTGAGCAAGCAGAGAGGAATGAAAATGAGTGGAAGCCTGAGTGAGGACAGAGAGGAACTGTGGCCCATCCCAGCCTCCCCATGAGTTTTAAAGCTCATCTCTTCTCAGGTGAACTAGAGCTTCTGAAGAAGAAACAGCAAGGTGTGAACCCAGGGACAATTCAGAGTGTTCACATATCCTTTAAGAGGGAAGACGTCTTTTATTGGCTCCAAGTTAATTCCTGATAAGGCATGTGGCACTGTCTTGAATATAGTCTTTCTGCAGCTAATAGGGAAATGTGGTGCATTCTGGGAACATGTATTTGAAATTCAACATATGGCATGCCATGAAATTTGGGGTAAAAATCTCTATGTCAATCAAAGTCAGTAACAGCTAAGGAGAGGCATTCAGATGGACCTTCTATTGACAAACTGTCCCACACAAAACAAAAATAATACTCAAACCAGCAAACTTCCTTTCTTCATTCCATTAACATATGAATGGTGACACTTCCTGACATGAGCGTGATTATGGGGATCCAGATAGCCTGGTATATGGTAATTAGGAAAGAAAATTTCAAAAAGTTTAGAGAAAAGCAAGGTAAAATCTCATGGCCAGAGAATATTCAGGAAGTATTACCAATTCCCACGCAGGCCCGGGCAAGAAACTTAAAACTTGGGGACTCAGCTGCTGCTTTTTTGACTCTTCCACTTGGTGATTAGAACTTTGGAGAAGAAGCCAGGGTGGACAGGAAGGGAGCAGCTGGTCACACAGATGGTGTCAAAGCTCATAATCTGATGTTCTGGATTTCGGCTGATGACACCCGTGGTGGGGGCTCCTGGAAAGTGACATGTATCATAGAAAACTGGGAAGAAGGCTTCAGGCAAATTCCTGACCACAAGTGAATTGTTTTGAAACTTGAGATTAGGTAGTGATGCTGTTTGGTGAAAACATAAACAAAACTGTAAGCTAGATCATAGGCAGGATATCATAAATGGCATAGGAAGGCGGATGGCAGTGGAAAAGGATGTCCCAGATGATGGGAAAAATCTGGGTTACATGGCTAATCTAGTGTCTCATGAGATGACAATAGATTTTTTTTTTTTAAAGCTAAATTAAGTTTGGGGAAGCCTACATATTAGATACTAACTCTCTGAAACTCTACATTGCATATTAGCATAGTTAAGGCTTTGAGGAAACCCACAAAGAAAGCAACTTATCTGTTTTAAGCCCTGAATTTGCCATCGCAGTTGGGCCATATAAAGACTTACAGGACATCCATTCTACCTACCAGCCATGCGGCACTGATGTTCTAACAGACCACTTTAGAAAATGTGGATCTATATCAACGCACAAAGTATTGAAATGCACAAAAATTAAAAATTTCACAAAACTCAAACTATGGGGAAGAAAATGTGAAACAATAACACAAGCAGGTAAATGTTATGTTATACATAAACCGAGACACTGAAGTATGGGATGTAGGGCTGGAGTAAAACAATATAATGGTATGTTTTGGACAAAAGAAACCAATTCAGTATAATGATACTAAGCAGCACTTGATAGGAAGAGGGTAAGCAGGGAAGTTGAGGACAGTGGGGACGGAATCATGGGGGGCACATGTGGGGAATGACAGAGGGGAGGAAAATGGAGAGGGTGTCGCGTGCGAACCACAACAGCACGTCCAAGAGGAAAGGCGCAATGCGACCCGGGCTAAGTGATCCGATCTCCTGGGAAATCCTTTTTGATAAAATCAGAGAAGATGAAAAAGGTGTGCCTTCCTTTGCTGATAATTTTAATCTCTCAATAAGCCCCAGGAGTAGGAAGGCATGGGACTGGGTATCAATTCAGTTTTAACCAATTTGGGAAGAGGGGTTGGTCATCTAGACATACCGGAGATTCTGGGAGAAGGCCAGGTGCTCATAAAATGCAGCCTCTCCATAATCCTGTCAGAGACAGTTTGGCTGAGATGTCTTGGGAGGCAGGCCACACTAAACAATCTTTAAGCCCCTTCTGAAACTGCGGGCACCCGGGAGACTTGCAAACGCGGCCCCACGCAGACTGCGCAGACGCGGCCCCACGCAGAAGCGGCTGCCTGCGGCTGTGTTGAAAGCAGCACTGACCACAGGGCACGGACGCTACGAAGAGCACAAGATATGTCATATAATATAAATACACAATAGAGCTATCAGAGCTGAAACAATGGTACTGGAACAAAAACAGATCGGTAGTACAGGCAGCTATTTCCAGAGTAGATTAAAATACACATAAGAATGGAAGATCTGATCAAAGAAGGAAGTAAGCCTATGGAGGCACAGAAAATTGGGAATACCTATCAACTTCTAGCTTGGGCTAAGCCTTTCGGTAGTTAGAAATGGAATAAAGAATTCATCAAGGAAAAGTTAAACCTATTAAAAAAAAAACAGCATTAAGGGGCAAGAAACAGACTAGAGAAGTATTTTTAGGAAATAGGAATGCCAAGGATTAACATGCTTAACTGTGAACCACTAAACGTAAACCAAAAAGAAAACAACTCTACCAAGAACTCTTGTGTGATAAATGGATATGGTATGAAAGTAATCTATTTACAAAAGAGGAAACATGAATAGGAGATAGGGAGGGAAAGTAAATAATTTACAAAGGGTAGTTATAAAACAATTTAAGGCCAAATAATAGGATGCCATCTTTGCATATCAAATTAGTAAATATATATTAAATACACATGTAGATTTCGGAAATTAATTGCCCAGTATTTCACTTTAAAATGTTCATTTCTTGTGACCTACTAGTTCAACACATAGGAGTCTATCCAAGGACAATAATTCTATTTGCTGAAAAGCTCTATGCATGGAAATGTTCATGTAATATTATGTTTTTTAAAAAAGAGCAAAACAGAAAGAAGGAATAAGTTAATATTTAATGAATGCTTACTACGTGTAGGTACTATGTGGTTATTGCATGTAAGTTATCCTACTAAAATCTCACAACAGTCCCATGAAATAGACATAATCATTTCACAGAAAGGTAAAATGCTTCTACATGCTTCAAGAGATTAAGTTCTCCAAAGAAACTTGGCTAGGAAGAGTAAAGCAATGGAAACAGCCTACATGTAAACACTGGAATGGTTAAATAAATTGGAGATTCCTTCAATGGATTAAATTTCTTAAACATAAAACAATAAAATGGAAAAATAATTTAGGATAAGGTGTTACTAAAAATGCATCATAGAACAGTTTGTATTCCATATGATTAAACCATGTGGATGGAAAAAAGACTGGAAGAGAACACATACACACCAAGCAAATAAAACCGAACCCGACCCTGAAGCAGAGTCAGCCGGCAGCCCTGGGAACAAAGCAAAGTGCTCTTACACTGGCGGAAGGCAGACATGATGAAGGGGCGCCCAGGAAGACCCTGAAAGGCTCAAAAACAGTTTAAGCAGTCTGGCTAATCCGGGAGATAGAGAACGTAATTCAGGGCAGATACGGTAAATCTTCTCTAACGAGCAGGGCTGTAATTCTTTTCATGGTAAGTTGCTGGGAAAATCATAAATTGGTCATGGTTAAAATGTCAGAAGACTCAAAATCATAAGAAAAAATAATGAATTATTGAGCTTGTGGCTTACTCTGGAAGTTATACAACATTTTCTGAGAGAAGTGGGAGGTGGAGACAAGAGTAATTTCTGCTAGATGAATATTTCAATTAGGCAGTTGGGAAAATTTAGGTGGAAAAATACAAACCTTTGCTCTCAAGTTAGTAGAAGGAAGTATCTGTCTGGGTTAAGCTTTAGGGAAAAGGAGTCTGGATAAACACATGCTCGAACCATAGAAAATGTCACTTATGTACATACATACATGTCATGCACCAGACTAATCCTCAACTCCACGTGAATTTTATAATATTTTGGAGAATTTTATAAATATCCTAAGTATAATGCTTTGTAACTCAATCTTTTTTTTTTTTTAATATTTATTTATTTATTTTACAGAGAAAGAGAGAAAGTGCACATGCCCACGAAGTGGGAGAAGGGCAGAGGGAGAGAATCTTTAAGCAAACTCCTCGCTGAGCACGGAGCCCAGTGTGGGGCTTGATCTCATAACCCTAAGATCAAGATCTGAGCTGAAACCAAGCGACGCTTAACTGACTGAGCCACCCAGGCGCCCCTGCAACTCAATCTTTGACTTTCCTTTTTCTGTCTCCCACTTTACCCTGCTTCCTGTCCTCTCTCCTGTTCTTTCTTATTATTTGAAAAAATAAACCATATGTAAATACATATACGTATAGGTATACACACATGTAATTTACCATAACTAGTTTAGAATTTTCTATCTATGGCCATTATTAAAAAGCAACAAACCAACCAACCAAATATGCTTGGTCAACTCAGCACAAAATACATAGGTCTGTGGGTATAGAAACGATCTCTCCAAAAGCTATTGGTTTCTACCTGGTGTGTACCATCTACCCTCATCTAACTTGATGGGCAAAAGTGAATTGTTCTTCTGACATTAAAACAATGACCATAACATACATACTGACTGTCACCTTTCCATTGCAAATTCCGAGAGGGCAGGGACCACACCTGCTTTGTTTACAGCTGGAGGCCCCACACCAGGACAGTAACTCAATAAATACTTACTGAATGAACCGATGAGTGAGTGAGTGAATACTGCAAATCTTAGGTATCTTCTCAGACAGCTTAAGTCCTACCTCCCTGATAATATCTTCTCTTAAAGCCCAGTGGTTCATCCTTCTGGAAATTACTACATTACTAGCCTGCGCCATTACTTAACACCTGATTCTGCACATTATTTTTATTGCTGTTTTTTGTTGCTCTGTTTTGCAATTTAGGGAGACACAGTCCTCAAAGACACACACACATACACACACACACACATATATATTCTGTTTCCCAAAGTACTTGTTACAGGGCACATGGAAAATCCTCAATAAACATGTATTAATTGAACTGATGAAATCTTTTAACTGGCCTTCTACTTTGTGACATTTCTAAACATTTTCTGTATGGGATGCATTGTATTATGATTCCAAAGTGTGATGGGAAAAATGTAGAATATGGAGTCAGTTGAGTTGAGTTTCTAGTTATGTTACTTCAGTGCTGAAAAGCCACCTAAAGGCTTGTTCTCTGTTTCCCTGTCTTTTAAATGGGAACATTAACAAATAAATAAACAACAATATCTCCTTGCCTCAAAAAGATGACTGTGGAATCAAATGACATAATGTATGTGAAAGAGTTTTGCGAATTGGAAAGCAAATGTTAGCTTTTCTATGTAGCAATTAAAAATATGAACTTGATATTGCAATGCTACAGAGGATACATGGCTTTTTTCTGAGAATAGTTATTAGGCAGGAGAGTGAGGTGATGAGAAGAACCTCCAGCACAGCCTGCCAAACATGCCCCTGGTCATAAATCACAGACTCTACTCAACACTTGTGTGTGAGGGAGATGACTGGGCCCCCGTCCCCCACATCCTCTGGCACTGCCACGAAGTCCCTTCAAACCCAAGCTTACCGGACACGAGCTGCTGTCCAGGCAGCCCCACGGGAACCATGCCCAAGTTATTCATGGCGGTGGCCCAGGCTGTGGGATCTGTCACGGACATGTTGAGCTGCGTGGTGTCTATCGCTATACTCCCCAAACCATCGGCTGCTGTGGGGAGAAACAAACCATGACTTCCAGTCAATAGGCGAGAGTTTTTGTTTTAAAGGAGAGCACACATTTCTGGAGACATGATACTTCATTTAGCACATTCCCAAACCACACAAAAATAAAGCACTGTAATCTACGGCAATGTTTTCTCCAAATGTAAACATAAAAGAGTTTCCAAATCCATTCTGGGAGGAAACTTAATGACATGTAGTTTGTATTATACACAGCATGCCATTAAGAAAGTACTCCTGGAAAAAAAAAAAAAAACACACAAAAAACAAAACAAAACAAAACAACACCTGAAGAACTGCTTCTCTCTCTCAGTGAAAAAACATTAGTTAAGTTCCAAGGTTGAGAGGCAAAGCAGGACAACTCCTTTGGTAAAATAAGTCAACTGGCTTAGTAGACTAAAAATAAATACAATCATCTGCTTCTGAGGAGAATTCTGGAGCAGGCATACCTTCTAACTAATTAATAGAATCTTTAAAAACATTGTCAAGTAGCCAAACTGGTCCTGACTGAATTCATTAGTGTTACCTTGTAACATATTCTTTCCCTTCTAAGCTTTCTGGATCATTACATTAAGGAAATGCAGGTGTCCACCTAAAATGACTCCTCCAAAATATTTTTTCCAAGTTCAGACTTTCATCAAAACAAAATAAGCCAATAAATAATATTAAAAACAAAGAGCACAGAGCTTAAAAAAAAACTCAGCAAAATATGTGAAATTTGACTTTATGCTTCTTGATGTACACTAGTTGCACAGCCTGGTTTCTGTTAAGGATCCCAGGTTCCCAGGTCAATGCACCTGTTCATGGCCGGGCAAGCTTTTCCACTAAGAACTCAAAACACCTTGCTGTGTCCTGTGCTGGCCGCCCCTGACATTTACCTGCAGCCATCATCTGAGGAAGCTGCTGGGGACACCGGGTGATGCTTTCAACGCCACCTGCATCTACTACTGAATTAGGAGCATCCTGGGCGGCAGGAGCGCTCTGATGGCTGAGTGCAGGGTCCCCACGGAGGTCATCGGATTCTGCAAAAGGGGAAAGCAGTGTGGTGAGCGATCGTGACAGTGACCTGAGGGAGGCTTCGAGGACAGAACTGTTGTCTAGGCAAAAACAGACAAGCGACAAGGGACAAGTTCCGGTCACAGAGTCATGGGCATGGGGCCCAGAGCAAGAGCTGCTTCCCGTGCCCCAGCAGCCGGCTCCTGCCTGGGTTCCCAGCTCTGGGTGCTGGGCGGGTCAGCTGTCGGCTCACCTAGAGCCCGGCTGCCTGAATAAGCAGCCCCATGCGCGAGCGAGTGAGCAAGCGAGCGGCCAGTGCCTTGCCTCCTCCTGAAGACACATCACAGACGGGGCTTATCAGCCCCTGAACAGCCTCTTCCACGTACTACACATCAATGGAGAGGGCAGACTCAGGGCTCAAGATGATTTTTTTTAAAGTTAAAAAATTAATTGATGTTGTTATTTCGGAAGACGGTCGTCTGTGAAATGTATTCAGAGAGGGGAAAAAAAAAAGTAGGGAAGAAGAGAAAGGCAAGAAGCTCTTCACTGTGAGGCTGGTAAAGGAGTGCACCCAGATTACAATAGTCAGGAAAGGCAAAAGCAAAGAATGGCAGGTGGCTCATAAAAGAAGATCGAGAGGATGTTGGGGCAGCAAAGGAAATGCAGTTGTTTCTTTTAGTTCTATGGAGATAAAGTGAACAGGCCACAGTTTGTTTGGTCTGAATTTTCTCTAGTCTCACAGTGCGCACCATGCGCGCACACACACATGCATGTATTTTTATTAAACTTTACAGAGCACTTTTCTAATAAAAACAAATAACAGTAAAACATTAAATAAAGCTGTAAAGGAAAGGGTCCCTTTATTGCACACTATTTATAAAATGCTACGCCTTCTCTCCATCCTTAAAAATGCAAAACCATGGAATTCATACCTACATATTTTTTTCATAATACGTATTTTAAGTGCACTTTCACCAGTTCAAAACTGAAAAACAAAACACACCACTTAGATGTGTGATCTGAGGAGTTTGAATTTTAAATAGATTTGATATAACAATTGAATTTAATTATTTCTTTTTATTTAGGTATAAATTTAGAAATTTTTCTAATCCATGTTTCTGTCAATGGATATTGTAGAATTCGAGGTTATGGCCCATTTCTGCATGTTTAGTGCAAAGTTTGGCCCTTTTATGGTATGCTCTTTTATTTGATTCTTAGGTACCCGAATCAGTAATCCCTTTGAACACTATACTGTCAAAGAAAACTCATTGCCTGTTGAGTATAAGTTTAGTTCAAATGGAAGCTCAGATTTCAATATTTCAAGGAGAGGTGAATAAAATGAGCAAATTGTTTCCATGGTCTCCACAAACCCCTAGTGTGAGACCAGAGGGGCACGCCAGATAGTGGGGAAATTTTTCCAATTGTTTGTCAGCGAGGTGAAACATCATCATGCAGTAGAAAACAATTCAACTCTGGGAGCAAACTGCACTGAGGACAAATGTTTTATACCTTGCAATTAAACTCTACTACCCAAACGAATTGAGAACTTGCTTATCTATGGTGAATCAATTATCTTGGGCAATGGATGCCATCGGACGACAAGTCTCACCATAGAAAATCAACTCAGTAACATAAAGACATGGCTAACCTAAATGTGTGCCCTTTGGCTACCCACACACCAGCTATATTTCTATGATGAAACTTGAAAGCACTTTCCCCTCTCCACCTCCAGCCAGTTCAGATCACCACAGCAGAGTCTGGCTACACTGTTCATTCTTTGTCTCGAATGGCCATGTAGTAGAGTCATTTCAGATCATTGCAAGGTCACTATTTGTCTTTCTTTATCTCCCCAAATGAAGTTTAGTTGGCTGCCTTCCTTCCAGCTTGGGTTCTCCCCAAATGGGCATTAATCACAACTTTCTGTCCAATGAGTCTACGGTTCTGGAATATTACAGCAGAGAACATCCTTTTACTTTGTAGACTTTACAACTTGTACCTGACCAGCCATATTTCACCTTGCCTTTTTGCAACAGTATTTTAGGAATGGTGTCAGCTTTCCATGGCTCCATAACTGTCTGTTCCGATGGTAGTTTTTTTCTTTAGTGATTATGGTGTTACAAAGGGCCATCAAATGTCCCGGGGGCCCATAGCGCCTACCCACACTTTCATGCCCACCCTAAATGGAGGCTGTTTCATTGAGAGCATCACTGAAACAAAAACAAACAAAACCCCATTGCTTTGTTGGCAAGATGTGGTTTGTAAACCTGAATGTATCCCCTACTGAGACTCTGTGACATTTCTTACATGTCTTTAATCTACCAACCCAATGGTTTCAATGTCATAAAACTTCATGTCGCTACCGTGTACCCAGAATGGTAAGTCTAAAGTAAGTTCTACAACATCTTAGGCATATGCAAGTCTCAAGGATGCCATGCAATTCTTTTAAAAATGTAAATTTCCTTGATGCTCAGATGAAAGATGATATTTTTAATTAATTACTGCCTAGTAATTTATGAATAGTGGCAAGAGTGATTTTCATACTCTACTAACATCTATCGTTCCTATTGAATACCTGCCTCTTTAGAGGACTCAAAACCATAATGCCTAATTTATCATTCAAATCAATTTCTCTGCCTTAGTGTTCTTATTTCTAAACTATAGAAAAGATTAATATTGTTAATGGTGTTTATTTACACACAGAGATGTGGGGAGCTAAAAAATTATAGCTAATAAAGTACTTTGAATATAGTAAGTGCTAATTATTATTATTTTATTTGGAAGTGTAGTGTTTCTATTAAGGTACCTTGGGCTCTTACTGTTCTACTGGATAATTATGCAATTAATTCTAAAACAGTAAGTAACACTTGATATTTCTAAAAGTAAGCATTGCCCTAGTTTTCTATGCCACACCTAAATGGTAGCAGAATGTTTCTTCATTTTCTACAAATCCTTTATAAAATAATATAATGTGATTTAAAAGGTGTATGATTTTTTTTCCTCTAGGTCTTTTTCTGTCTATGCAACTATGAAAGCTTTCAAGAGACTGATGACCAATTATGAAATTGGCAGTTTGAATTTATAGCTTTTAGTGTGATAAGATCATCACAAAACAATCAGATGTACAAAATGCCAAAGATAACAATGCAGCTTTATCCAGGGTTCAACTGAAATCTAACCCGTTCTTTGTTAAGGTACATTCAAGTACAAAACCTCATACTCAATTTAATAACTGTTCAACAAGGATCTATTTATGTTCAGGATTTCACTAGGCTATATCAATGGGGTAAATAATTTTTGAAACTCACCAAGCCTATGCAAATACTATTTTTCCCCCTTCCCCCCTCAAAAACAAACAAACAAATAGCAGGGGCTTATTAGCTCACTGTAAATAACACAACTCTTGCTAACCCTGTCCAACTTTTATAGGTCCCAAGGATACATACATGCTATGAATAATAAAACCCATCTGTAACTGTCTACAAAGCATAGATTGTTATAAAATGGGGTGGAGATGAGTTAAGTTTTGAAAATTCTCTTTCTTTTTAATTTAAAAGAATGATTTTGTTTGATGTTAAGTCCTCAGGTTCATGCCTACTTCAATAGAAAAATATAGTAAGAAAATCATATTTATTAATGTGTTTTTTGTTTTTTAAAGATTTTATTTATTTATTTGAGAGAGAGAGAATGAGAGAGAGCACATGAGAGTGGGGAGGGTCAGAGGGAGAAGCAGACTCCCTGCCGAGCAGGGAGCCCGATGCGGGACTCGATCCCGGGACTCCAGGATCATGACCTGAGCCGAAGGCAGTCGCTTAACCAACTGAGCCACCCAGGCGCCCTATTAATGTGTTGTTAAGAGTTGATTCCAAAGGAAACTTATTTCATATGACATCTGAATCTTATTTTATAGGAATTATTCATTAGCATTATCACGGCTTATACTTATAGCAAAAAGAGAAATGCATTCCTATCCAAAGTTCTACTTTTCTTTTCCAGCATGAAGAAAATATTTCACTTTGATGTTCATGTAATCAGTAGGATACTCTTGGGGTTATAGAAATGTTCCCTAGCTTAAAAAAATACAGAATATTGTTAAAGAGATGTTACTTATGTATTAACTCCATGATTTTTAAGCCAACTGTCTATGAATAATAAGGGAGACATTTCTGCTTCCTATAATGGTAAACAAAGTAATTCAGACCAATTCTCCCACTGAGAAACAACTAGAAAAGCTTAATGTCCTTCATCTGTTTAATAAAATTCTATTATTTCTTCAAATAATCCCAAAGGACACACTCTAATTACTATAGAGGGTTACTAGGCTTCTAAGGAGAATGGGTCCTGCCACGTACTAGGTCTTAATGTTTTACTGATCTTGGAAATGAGTGGCATCTGCAAGTTTTGAGGCAGAGTGGAATTGCTTTGCAAAATGTGGTCAAAGAGGACCCCAAGGCTAAGCGCTCTGAGGGGAAAGAAAGAAGGGATCTTGGGGACCACCCATGAGAAAAAGGCACTTTGGAGAAGAGAAATGACTGAAGCAGATTTCCAGGTGGCTCATTGGGAAGTATACAACGTATACAAGCATTTTCTTGTGCCCTCTATAGAAATGCCTGTAAAGTCTACATGATTCCTTAATTCTTAGCAGTAATTTTGGGGGTGCTGGGTGTGCTTTAGGGGAGCAGCTGAAAATAAAGATTACCTAAGGTACCACATGATAAGGCATGATAACATTTTCAAATCTGTTAAATATACAGGATGTTGGTTATGAATGATCAGTATCTCCTGATTAGTAGGAATGAAAAGATTAAGGTTTTGAAGAAGAGATTTAGATTTAACTGGATTTTATGAAGAATTAGATTTTATGGGGGAATTTCTGATGAGAGAATTGTAAAGTCAGAATATTCTATCAAAGAAAGATACAAAGATCCTTCTCAGTGATGGACAGAAAAGTCACCTCTTGGAGATGGTTATAGGCAGAGGGTGGAACTGGGCAAAGAGCATTTCAGGCATAGCTAAACCTTACAGCACGTTCTGGCAAAGCCATGAAATCAAAAGGTCTTCTCTAATATCTAAACTGTTACTCATATATTTATAAAATCACTGAACTCTCTTCAAAAGTGTCACAGTGCCCCTGAGGAGAGATGCCATTCCTGTTGTTCGTAGTTTTTCGTTTGTTCTCTAAACGAGAAGACAAAGGAGGCATGGACTCCCTCCGCTGTGCTCCCATAGCTCCTGGACCTTTATACCAGCATTTGTGACTTCGTATTCGAATCAGTTGTTTATGTCCATGTCCCTAATAAACAACAAGCTTACAATGATTAAGGAGACTAGTCATCTTTGCTTACCTTGCAGCAGCAAACATAGTACCCAAACTGTGGCAGATGTGCATGTGTTTACCCTCTCTCTCTCTATATATAGCTATATTTATAGATATCCATTAATGAGGGGGATGAGTTGACCCATTATATGTAATTATATATGTCATGTGTAATATAGTTATATATATTATATATATTAGTTATATATAATATGTAATTTATATGTAAGATATAAATTATTATATGTAAACTTATAATGTTTATAAATTTATAAAATATATTTAAAGCAATATATATATGTGTATGTGTGTGTGTGTGTATATATATATATGTGTGTGTGTGTATATATACACATATATATGTTTTTCAAGTGAATTCAGTCATGGAAGGAAGAAAATTAAAAAGGAAAATAAAATGAGGAAGAAGGAAATAATAAAGAAGCAAAGGGATAAACTTCAGTTCTAGGATCCAATTCCAAAGGCTGGAGGTTTAAAAGCTAAGGAACACAAAAGGGGACACTGCTTTTGGAAAGTAGAACACAGATGAATTTAAAGTGTCAAAGGAAGACAATTTTAAAAAATGTTAGATCCTTCCAGATAAGCTTTGGTGCACTTAACAAGTCATTCTCCAAGATCTAAGATCCCACACCTCCCCGGCAACCAATGTAGGGTCATAATCAGGTTACAGTGATGCTCCTCCTCAGTGAGGCTTCTTGCGGTTATTCTTTGAATGAGCTGAAATCTATAAATAACAGCATCTCCAGACCCAGTAAGCAGGACATTAGTGTAATAAGGGCATAGAAGTACATATATGCTAAAGAAGTGAAATCATTGGAAGAAAGGAAAAATTTCCTTTTGGCATGCACCACAGAGGACAAAAAGCAGGTCTGGCCATTTCTCAAACACAAATGTTGTTAGGGATTTGTGATTACATCCTCCATTTTTCCACTCTGTCTAGCAGCCAGTTTTAAACTACAAATCATTGTCCTTCCATCTTAGGGAGGACATGGTTACTGAATGGATGATAAAGTTTTACCCATGACATGTCTGTTTTCAAAGAATTCAGTGTGGAGAGAGACAGAGAGACAGAGGGAGACAGATGGAGACAAAGAGAGAGAGAGAATATGAATGAGACTAGAACCAGAAGGGCTTCTTCTAAACTCATGAAATCAAACAAAATTACCAAATTTGCCAGAGACAGCTCAACCAGCACAAGCATGAGAATAGATAAAGCCGATTATCTTCTGACCAAGAAAAATACAATTTGGCATTATATTTATAAGTGTAGAGGAATGACAAAGGTAAAATTATTTTGTTTTCAGGAAACCTATGCTTTTAAAAAAATATTACATTTTATATTTCTAAATTGAACAAAATAATAAAAGAGAAAGCTTGAGACCTTAGGGAAAAAGTATTTCTCTTTCCATTTAAAAATGGGAAAGAAAATATGATGAGATGCTACTGTGACAATATGTAATTTCAAAGTCTTTGTATAGGCAAGTTTTAAAACACAGGAGCTTCCACACTTAGATTATTTCAGATTTTCTGAGAAGGGCAATATTACACCTGAAGGCTGTTTATGAAACATGCAATGGGTCAACTCATACCTCTCGTTAATGGATGTCCAACAACCACATACACAATATGTTGTCATACGTTGTCTCCTACCTTCCAAAATACACCTAGCACAGGGAACATTATCACTGCTGGTGAGTGAATTATTAAAGGAAGGAATGTCATCCATAAACATAAGCCTGGGTCCATTAAAACCAGAAGAGTCTCACTTTAAGCAAAGCTTTTTCTAAGTCCCTGAGGATTCAGGACAAACACACCCAGGTTCATAGAACATCAAGGTCCAAGCCCGAGATTTCATTAATTCCAACTTCTCCCAGATGTGGAAGTCCCCAAAATGTTTCTGGCAGGAAACTGTTTCAAGACAGCCTTGCCAGTTCACACGTTCTCCCTTCAGCTGAGTGCTTATCTGGAAAATAAAGAGCTCAGAGCTCTGCTCTTCAACCCTGCTTCTGCAGCCACGTGTGGCCCCAGGGAAGAGACTCTTCTATCCCCTGAATAGGGATGTTGAGGCATAAGCACCCACCAAGTAAGTCACAGACAAGTTTATGAATGTAAGTAAGGACAGATCAGAGAATTGGTGCTTCCCCTCACCAGACAAGCTGGTCTCCTGTTTGCACACTCTCTGTTCTCCTCACATTTCCATTCAAACGGTTGAGACTGAGCAAACACAATGCTGTAACTACACAGAAACTTCCCTGGAGATGGCAGAGTGATGGGCGGCCGAGAAAGAGCAACAGAGAGACCAGAGGAAGGAGTCCTTCTGAGAGAGAGGTAACACCTCCGAAATAGACTTTAGGTGGATTTCAGGCTTCAAAGAAACAGCCCTCAGGGTGTGAGGTCTATAAACCACGGATTCAGCCACCAATCAAAGAGCAATTCTTTATGCGTGTGTAGTGCATACGCATGTACATGGCATATCGGTCACACGCTGGTCTTTTCGGCCCCACTTATGCACAGAAAGCAAGTTCTGTAAACATTATTATCTTCTTATATAAGAGAAGGCTGACAATATCCTTCTATAATTTGTGCTGTTTTGAACTCAGTTTTTTCATTATGTATTCATTTTACACCTTGCCCCAACCATGAAAAACATATTAAGCTACAAAGTGGAACATTTTAATTATAGCGGGTGACTAACTGACCCTCACACGGCTGCAAACTCTGGTAAATGAATTATCTGTTTTCCAAAAAAGCCCTGATTAGAGCTCTCTAATCTATGGAAATCTACTTGCAATAAAATCCAGATCAGACCCTGACCAGCCTGAGCCAGTTGCTCATCCTCATTAACATTTCTCCTCGTTGGGTCACAAACAAGGCGTTAGTTATTCTTTAAACTAATGTGCTCTTAATGATGCCTTTGCAACACGATGGATGAAGTATTAGCTCTGCAGTCATGACCGCCCCGGGATTTACGGACTTAGAAGGACACCTCACCTCCACTGGGGTACCCTGGGCCAGAGATCTTGTTTTCTATTCCCCTAAATGACCACACACAGCCCTTGTTTATGGTCTGAAACCAGTGAGCAGGCTGGTGGCGGCTTTGGGTTCCTAGGGAGAGTCCTTTTCACTTCGTGGGGAGTCATAAATGCTGTGGTTACCTCATGGGGGTGGGTTAGTTGGAGGAGGGCTCACTCCTGGGGCAAACGAATGTACTGGAAAGTTCTAGGCCGGCAGGCAGCATTCTGAGGAAGTGGGTCAAACCCTGGGTGCCACTGACTGTGTTCACCAAGCTTCAAATGGAGATGCTCAGACAAGAGGAAGGCCTTCAGGGCCTCAAAATATTCAGGTTCTTGAGACTGGAGGCTGGAGGGTATACAGCAAGGTGGCTCTAACCTCTAGGGACATTTGTGATTCAGAAGCTAATAGAAAGACTGTCTTGGTTCTTTCGTGGTGAAGGCTTTATGTTCTAACTGCTTTTGGAGGTCAGGATCATATTCAGAGGTAAGGACTTGGCTGCACATAGTGAGCTCAGCGAGGCCTTTATAACACAGAAAACCTCCATGGAAGCTCCTGCCCCCGAAAGTGGGGGTGGGATAAAGGCAATGGAAGGTTCCAGCGCTGAGAACAAGGCTGAAGGTCACTGGAAAATGCTGCTACCACAGCTGTAACTCGATCTCTGCTCTCTATCTTGGTTACAGATTTCCATACAAGGGTGTAAATGTGCTATCCTCCACCCTACTGTCTCCCATTAATATTCGTTCTCCCTGTTAGTAGGAGGAGATACGTGCCTCTTAAGAATGTCATACAGAAATCCTTCCGTACAAGGGAATGGCATTTGGAGCACTAAGCTCTTCAAATAGAATCTCTTTTTCTACTCCAATCTTCCACATCAACAATGCATCTGCCCTGGGAAAGTAGCCTAGTTTTCTAGCTGTGGCTGTGTTATCAATTATGTACTAAAGGCCCAGAGTCTACCATAATGTTGGAAAGCTGAAAACGTTTTGTGTCAACATACAGTGAAACATGCATCATCAAAACCAAATACTTATTTAATGAAACATCAGGAAATTTTGTGTTATGACAACTTCTCTAATTATCACATTTAATAGTCATATAGACATCATTATAGTTGAAAATCATTTGTAAGTGGGGCTTTCTCACATTGCAAAAAACTCCCGAGTCTGCACCATTATGGAAAAATCAGAGCTGGTTTTAAATGAGAGGAGTCATTTGTAGGCAAATAATTTCAAAAGCAGAATTACAGAAATCCTGTCCAAAAGTCCTATAGACATAATGATATCGAATGTCAGATGTGAGTGCGTTTTGTGTGCTCAGTGCCATGTGGGGTGGGACCTCCAAAAGCAAATTAAAGCTGTCGCCACTGGAGCCTGCAAAAGTTTTAAATGGCTACTCGGAGGTGCTGTCTCCTTCCTGCCTATGATGTGTGCGATAAATAAGGCTCTATTTTCCCCTTAAATTTGCCAACCTTAGTTCAGGATCAAAGGCCATCTCCAGTTATTTCTTCACAGACAACTTATGTATTATCGGGGGGAAGGTGGAGGAGGGGAGCAAAGACTGACCTGAAGAAACAGATACAAGAGGAAAACATCCGGCCTGTGGTACTGAATGTAATTTCAGGTTAGCTTTAAAGTAATCACATTCATTTATGGTTTTATTATTTACAAAAAAAAGAAATCATGCTGAATGTGCTTTGTGGGAATTACAGAACGTTGCTATTGCTACGGTGGTTTATTATTATCACAGCAAGATGGCTTAAATCCAACCTCGACAAGTATTTTAAATGAATCCCCAAGAGCACTCTCACACTTTTCTTTTCTTTTCAGTCTTAATGAAAAAGATATTCTGCTCTTCAAGTCCTCTGATGTTCTTATTCTTATGCAATTCTAAATGTTATGGTTTGTTACGAGATAACGGTTATTGTAAAATAAGGACAAAGCAAATGCCCATGTGGCGGCTCAACAGTGTAGTGTACGTGGGGGTGTTCAACAGGGGCAGCGGTTGCCAACTCCAGACAGTCACCAGGCTTGACCATGAATGCAATAAAAAAAATGAAGTTATTGGGCGCCTGGGTGGCTCAGTCGTTAAGCGTCTGCCTTCGGCTAAGGTCATGATTCCAGGGTCCTGGGATCGAGCCCTGCATCGGGCTCCCTGCTCTGCGGGAAGCCTGCTTCTCCCTCTCCTGCTCCCCCTGCTTGTGTTCCTGTTCTCGCTGTCTCTCTCTGTCATATAAATAAATAAAACCTTTTTAAAAAAAAAAATGACGTTATGACTTGCATAATCAAGGAGACGTGTGTTCACGTACTTCTCCGAAGGATCAACCTGACACAGTCGCTACGGCACAAAGCATTTCATTAATAACCGACCAACAAGGCTGACATCACTGGGAGACACATAATCAACATGAAACTAAATGCAGCATCCTTTCCAGGCTTCTCACAGTACAATCTCTGAATACTAAACTCGTACTAACAGGAGACACCATCTTCATCCAAATACACGCCCCGAACCCTTGCTGCCATTCTAACCTGCAGACACCACGGTCCCTTTTTCTCTGGTAGCAACATTTGCGGCGGTGGAATGCAGTGACACGGTTCTTTCCAATCTGAGAATGAACATCAATATAGGTTTGGTAGATGGAAATGAATATTCTTAAAAGGACATTTTTATTTTCAAGGTATTATTATTAACACGAATATGTTCAATGAGTTCAGGAAGTGGAAGTCTGTAAGGTAAAGGGAGAATGTCATTCCCTCCGCCCTTCCCCCAGAGGCACCCCCTGGGAAATGGCTTCTTATGTAACAGCCCCACATCTTTGCTCTTACGAAAAATCAACAACCACCTATAAATAGATGTTATTAGCAATTTTTTGCAAAAGATGAAAAGAAAGACTCAGAAAGTTAAGACTTTGGCTCATTTACCCAAGGTCACAAAGCTAATGAACAGCAGAACCCCAAGGCTCAGTTTGTTTCAGCCTGGGCCTCTGTTACAGATTTGGGGAACTGAGGTTTTCTCCAACAAAGAGCCAGACTAAGAAGCCCTTCTTGGTCTGACTGGCTCTAAAGACACAGAAGTCTAAGGTAAAGGGTTATTCCACTCCCTGGGGGACACATTCACTCAGGAGATCTTTATTAAATACTTATTGTATGCCGGCAATGTGTTTGAGATCGGGAACGTAATGGCGAGCAAGACACACACCCAGTTGTGAAAGAGTTTGCAAAATAAAAAAGCATTAGCAGACTTGAGCTTGCTGTAGTGTGGCAAACTAGATACTCCTAGTGGTGAGGGAGCAGAAGGCAAGCCGAGGACAAAGCAAAACTGACACCCTGCAAACCATCCCCCTCCCCCAGCCAACACTCCTGGGTGGGATCTGTGTATGTTCATCCAGGAAGCTCCCAACTGTCTTAATATTAATGCCTTGCTAGAGGGAAAACAACCTGAACTTGACAATGGCAAGGCCTCCAGTATCCTTTGAGTCTTTAACATAATGAAAATCCTTTAGAAACCTCCCTTTTCCTTACCTCCCCCACCTCCCAAGCATATAATGAGCCACCCCTCATAACCCCGGTGTAGCAGCTCTTTCTGCCCATCTGTCCTGTCCCTGTGCTTTAATAAAACCACCTTTTTTGCACCAAAGATGTCTCAAGAATTCTTTCTTGGCCGTTGGCTCTGGACCACAACCCACCAAACTTCACCCACGTTCCAAAACCACATCACTAGGAGCTTGCCTATCATAAGAAAACAACAACTAGATTCCGGATAGAATTATTCATTAGTGTATTGCTAGGCTTGCAGTAAGGAAGGACACTCACTGAGATTCCTCCCTTCACCCCCTCCCCACACTCCCAAAAGAGACAGGTAGGCTGAAACCAGGAACTGCTATGAGCAGCGAGTATATAGGAAGCCAGAGTGGCTGGGAGGGAAAATGCCAGCCAGCACTGTTTCAGGAGGCAGGCTGCCAAGGCAAGGTACAGCCGTGGCCCGAGGAGCCCCAGGTAATCAGGGCCCAGAAGCTTTGTTGTCTTCGCACGGCCCTTCCCCCCGTTCCCAGTCAAGGTGACCCTTGAACTTCAATTATAAAACTAGGCAAGGGAAATAATTTGAGCAAATCAGAAATCACTGCTGGAAAACATCTCAAGACCAATGCTTCATTGAGAAGCACATTTTTCTTAAAGTCAGAGTATTAACTGTGCATTTAGAGAAAAGGAAATGCATGAGACATTTACCTACAGTTGACGTGTAGCCTTATATATTTTAGGTTTTATCAGAAAGTCTCACAGATGTCTTGGCCCAAACTGGGCTTAGCTTTGTCCAAATGCATATATTGAGGGTAAGTCTGGGATTGGAGCTGAGAACGTGGTGTAAGCATCATCACCACCAAAGATGCCCATAACTGTTACCCCCATGTGAGTAAGTCCTATGTATAATGTCCAATTCATCAGCTCCCCCACCATGCTTTAACCACCTAATGAAATACCATACTGAGAGAGAAGGATGGAAAGATGGAAAGGCTGCTCAGGGCCATATGAATGGGAAGACTGGGAGGTAAAGTCGGGTTACTCCTCCTTCCCTTACCCGCTTTGTGCTAACTCTCCCTCTCATCCTCCTTCTCCTACGTCTACCTGAGGTGGCGTCTCTAACACAGTCTACCTCGTTACTCCGGCAGCTGGCTACGAGGCAGGCCGGGGGTCCAATTCTCCTTTCTGCCTGCTAGCATGAACAAGAGCTACAGAAAAGCAGGAGCTGAGTAAACCAGAAATCCCAACGTCTAATCCCTGGCCCAAGGGATCACTGACATATTGGAGGTGCTGGAGGCACGAGGATCTATGTTACTGCGGGACATGCACCTGAATCAGAGTCCCGCCATGTGCTTATCAGGATTATCATCATTGTGGCAGTTACTTTTCAAACCAGCAAAGGTAAACTGGCACCCTGAGCGCGGAGCTGGGGACCTCCTTCTCCTACAAAACCTTGCAGGGCAGTTTGGCAGCACAATGTGCATATGGTAGATAGGACAGCTCCTGCCACAAGTTTCCTGGGGGCCAGTTTGTGGAGCTGCTCTACTTTGTGCCTTCAATCCTCATCTCCCAAGTTATTTCAGGGGCTAACACGTAATGTCTTTTGGAGGAACTGAAAGAAATGAGACATTATTGGCAACGCAGTCCGGTATTTTGATAGTTAAAATCCAGATGCCTTTACATAGGTTAGCCCATCTTCACACCAACTATTCCTTCCCTGAAAAGGACGGATTCTGGTCTCGCTGGTTTTTCTACCAGTATTTGGGTTTAAATGCACTGCTGGTTCACATGACACGAGAATCATAAATTAGGTGGCCTGAGTCTACGTGGTAGGCGTTTGGCAGCCGCATGACTGTAAACTCCTGTGCTCCCGCAGATCAAACACTGGGAATCACTTGGAGTGCCATCTTGATGTCCTAATCCAGCAAAGGGAATTCAGAACAATGGCTGACAAAGGCAGGAACCTTTCAGTTATGTTATCTGTTGTTAGACCACATGGTTGGGAACCAAGGAGATGAGCAGGGCATTTTAAGAAGGGCAGAAAATTAAAGAGAAAACGTGAGTTAATACTGAGAATGTGATGCAGGATAAAATAAAATTTATAGTTGTATTCCTCCAATCAGAGTTGCAGGGAACCCAAATTGTTTCTGAATTTGCAAACTCCTTGCTGAGTTAAATTGCCAAAATAAGTTTATATGAGGAGAAAAGGTAACTTCTAAAATATATGAAATGTAACACAATGATTGTAAATATAAATGAAATCCAGAGAAGTACATTTTCTCTGTGCCATGTGGTCAGTTTTGTTATATGCAGTTACATATTCTTATTTTATACTCTCCGCTTGTTTTCTTGTATTTGCATATTCTTTTTTAAAAAAATTATTTAAATTCAATTTAGTTAACATATACTGTATCATTAGTTTCAAGGGTAGAATTTAGTGATTCATCATTTGCATATAACACCTAATGCTCATTACATCAAGTGCCCTCCTTAATTCCCATCACTCAGTTACCCCATCCCCCCACCCACCTCTCCTCCAGCAACCCTCAGTTTGTTTCCTGTAGTTAAGAGTCTCTTATGGTTTGCCTCCCTTTCTGTTTTCATCTTATTTTATTTTTCCTTCCCTTCCCCTATGTTCATGTTCTGTTTCTTAAATTCCACATGAGTGAGATCATAATGGTATTTGTCTTTCTCTGACTGATTTATTTTGCTTAGCATAATATCTTCTAGTTCCATCCACATCAAGTTTTCATTCTTTTTGATGGCTGAGTGATATTCCATTATATATACATACACACATATATATTCACACACACACATACACACATACATATACACACACACCACATCTTCTTTATCCATTCATCAGTCAATGAACATCTGGACTCTTTCTATATTTTGGCTGTTGTGGACACTGCTGCTATAAACATCAGGGTGCATGTGCCCCTTTGAATCACTGTATTTGTATCCTTTGGATAAATACCTAGTAGTGCAATTGCTAGGTCATAGGGTAGCTCTATTTTTAACTTTTTGAGGAATCTCCATACTGTTTTCCAGAGTGGCTGCACCAGTTTTGCATATTCTTTTTATTTATTTATTTTTTTAGAGAGGGAGGGAGGGAGAGGAGAGAGAGTGGGGGAGGGGCAGAGGGAGAGAGAGGATCTTAAGCAGGCTCCACACCTAGAGCGGAGCTCGATCTCACAACCCTGAGCTGAAATCAAGACACTTGACCAATTGAGACACTCAAGTGCCGCATGTATTTGAATATTCTTGACCCAAATCAGTGAAAACTTCTAAACAACAGGGGCTCACCATGGAGGCTAACCAAAGCCATGCTCGTCTCGTCCACTGCTGCCAACAGCATGCACCGAACTAACAAGCCAAGTGTGACTTAGGTCTCGCTGATGGGGGTGGACAGGCATTAACCAAGGGCAAGCTGCCGACTCCTCGGTGTCCTCCCCTTATCAGAAACAACTGACCAGCTCTGAGTTAATGGCACATGTAAAGTTTGCCGAGAGGGAGAAGTTAGTGGCTGTAACAAGATACTGAGGCTAGCAGAAGGCTGCTTGCCCTGTCCCTTCACCTGCCTATACTGACACTAAATTAGGAAACTGTAGCATATTTGGTCAGAAGGCCTTTCTATTTATATTCATAATTTCTTTCTTTCTTTTTTTTTTTTCCTTTTCCCTCAGAGATATGGGTGTTTTAAAATTCCGATCAGAATTGGCAGTAGGAAAAGAGCTGGGGAAATAATGGTACTCCGGTACTTCTGTGGTGTATTCAGAAACCCTATGAATTTTTAACGAAGGAACAATGTCCACAATTAGATTTGAAATGAGGTTTTCTTTGTAGGCACGCTTATGGTAAGTGGAGTATGAGTGGATTTTACTTTATATTCAGTAAACGATACCAAGTGCAAAAAACATCACGATTTAATAGAAAATAAAAGCAAATTGTTGATTGTTCACAGATCTTTTTTCTTCTCCTAGATTTACAGAAGTGTAGCAGTTTTTAAAATTGTATTTTACTTTATTTAAACGCCAATGTATGCCAAGAAACTCAATGGTACAGAAAGTCATTTTCAAAAAGTTATGACCTTAAAGCTCTCCTTTTGTTATTATATGGAGAAGTTTTTATTTGTGTAATATATTTTATTTTTAAGATTTTATTTATTTGTCAGAGAGAGAGAGAGCACAAGCAGGGGGAGTAGTAGGGCAGAGGGAGAAGCAGACTCCCCGCTGAGCAGGGAGCCCGATGCGGGACTCGATCCCAGGACCCTGGGATCATGACCTGAGCCAAAGGCAGACGCTTAACCAACTGAGCCACCCAGGCATTCCCATGTGATGTATTTTAAACCATAATAAAGAATTCCTAATGTATAACTTTGGGGAGAAAGATATTAAGCTTCCCCATTTGAAAACTAATTCATCTCAAATGAATTTAAAAAAAATATTAAGAGTGAAGAAGGTAAGAAAATCGACTGGGGTAATGGCTACTTAATTTGCATTCTGAGGCTAAAGCTGAACTCTTGTCTTCATATTTCAAGTTTCTAGCATCACAGAATCATACACAAACAGCTTCCAGCACTCTTGGATGGCTTTCAAGGTCCTTTGGAATACGCCTTCTGGTCACCTCTGCAACCTCAGTTCCTACGGCGTCCCCTCTCCCAGAGCCCCCAGGACACAGGCCTCGCTACTCTTCCTTGAGCCTGCCCAGAAGGATCCTCTCTTGGTGACTGTGCACTTGTAGTCCCCCACATCCCTGTCCCACCACCTGCCCTCTCCCCTCAGTCCCCTCTCTGCTGAAATGTCCATCCTCTGCAGACAGGCCCTCCCTCACCTACCCAAAACCAGTTCTTCTGTCCTTCTACCAGCCTTGTTTTTCTCCATAGGATTTCCCAGTATCTGAGGCTATATTACATAATTATGTCCTTGATAAGTTGGTCTCCCATAAGCACAGGCTGACTTAAAAAAAAATTATGTTTTTCCTGCTAAATCTCCCATCAGCCCAAACAGTGAGTGGTACACGGTAGACATGCATCCTCCTTTCCCCCCAACACAAATTCACTGGATAAATGTTATGAATGTGTTTGTGTACACACACACACACACACACACACACACACACACACACACGGTATTAATCGGGTCTTTTATTTTCTGTATTTCCTGATGCTTTGCCATCTGTAGACTTGCTGGCCCTGAGGGCTAGCCCATCCTAGAGACCACAAACAACGCACCTGAGAGCACACTCTTCAAATGCAAACCTACCAATCCAGAGCTCCTCTCTCAGTCATCTCTGTCCTGGGGGCTCACACTCCAAACCACCATCCCCCCGCCCTCATAGCCCCAGGTCCAGGGCCTGCTCAAATTATTCCATCTAGTCAATCCTAAACCTGCTGACTCTGCTTCTCTCCTTCCCTTCCCTCAGAAACCACAATAAAGCCTCTTGCCCGCATTTTCCCCTCGCCCCCGCTCATCCCTGACTGACTGGGTGCCTCGCAGTGTGGCCCGGTGGCATGTACCGCCGGCCCTCTTAGGAACTGTGAGTAACAAAGTATCTTTTCAATGTACTCTTCTCTTGATCTCTTGGCTGTGCCAAACCTAAATAATAACAAAACCTACATTTTAAAATGTACACATACAAATTTGCTGAATGACTCAAACAAATGAAGTTCACTGTCTCATCAAGGAAAATGACATGACCATGACCAGGAAGCACAGTTTTCCTGGACTCACGCGAAATAAAGTGTCTGTGATGTTTTAAAGATTTATATGTAATTTAGCCCTCATCTTGGCTCTGACGTTAATTTATAAATTGTTTTTGTGGTCATTATTGTTCAATTCTACTTTGACCCTCAAGCTTTTTTTTTTTTTTTAAGATCTAAACACCACTAATTCAATGAAGCAGCCCTGCCTTGTTCTTTTTTAAAAAGATTTTATTTATTTATTTGAGAGAGAGAGCGAGAGCATGGGAGGGGGGGGAAGGAAGGGGCAGAGGCAGAGGGAGAAGCAGGCTTCCCGCTGAGCAGGGAGCCCAATGTGGGACTTGATCCCAGGACCCTGGGATCATGACCTGAGCCGAAGGCAGACGCTTAACCAACTGAGCCACCCAGGCGCCCCTGCCTTGTTCTTTTTGTCAGACACAAATAATTAATGCTAGACACCAAATACCAATAAACTGTCACTAAAAGCACACACAAGTTTACTCTCTTTAAATTTAAGGAAATAGTAAGTCCTGCCCATAACTTTCTAAATTATAGTAAGCTTTAAAAGTAGTGAGGACACATTTCCAGGACTTGAAGCACTCAGTGAGTTTTTCAAAGAACATCAGAACACAGTTGTTCTCTTCTCATTCCAAAAAAATACAGTTCACGCTGTTCCATGGCCCACTGGTCAGATGCCTCGATGTGTTCTGCTGTCACGCCCTCAGGCAGGGGTAAGCCTGGGCCTGACAGGCAGGGCAGCCCCAGAAACTGATCCTGGGAAAGTGACCTTTGATTCACCCTCACAGTAAGCTCAGAGGAATGTGCTGGGTGGTACCTGTTACTTGTACCTGGTTAAGAAGGAAAGCCTGAGTCTGCAGCACAGGAGGGATGGGCCAAAAAGCTATAAAGTTGGCCACAGGAATGGCAAAAGGAGCTTCTAGAATGAACTGAAGAGAGCCTAAGACCTGTCAGTTGCTGCCTTTGGCAGACAAGCCTTCAGTGGGATTTGATAGCTGGGGAAGCTTGCTCTCTAAGGGGGAAACTGCCACAGAACCTTCCATTCTATGCAGCTGTCTTCACGTGGTCAAACTCATGCCTCCTCTACTTACATCGCTCTACATAGCCACGGCTGACACCCACATCCTCCCTAATAGAAATACCTTACCCTGCTTAAGGTATTAGTAATAAGAAGAGAATGGTTTTCAGCGAACTTCAAAAAGGTCTTAAAACTGTGTTCACGTGCTCTGAAAACATGCTTTCCAAATCTATGCAAGGATTAAGGATTTACATCAGAGGAGACAGGAGTGCTCTCTCTCGGGCATCAGCTTTCCTTTCTCACCGGTGGTGTGCACGGTGGCCCACACACTGTCCTCAGAGCCCCTGTCCTCCCTTCTCTTCTCTATGCCCCTGTCCTTCCAGGCAAACATGGAGGCCCGCCTCCTCCGTGAAACCTGACGAGATCAACGCTTTATGGCTGCTTGCTCCCTCCAGCTTAAAGGTGGTACGTCTGGGGATTTAATGTGAGTCGGGAAACCATTATTTTAACTTTTAACAGTTATGTTTACTTTTAGCCATGTGAAATTGATGTTTCTGTGGATTAAAAAAAAATGTTCAAATATTGTTAGTCTCACATAGTTCAACCTCACATGTGTCAGGAAAAAAACGTACTAGCAGAAAATTGTATGATTTTGCTGATATTGCTTAGGAAGAGACTAAAATAGATACTTTATTGAGTTGTGTATAAGTAAGTAAAAAATGTTCTGATGGTACAGACATGGCAAAACGTGTTAAGCTGGTATCTGCAATCAAACGGCAAACAACTGCATTCTGACAACCAGTGTTCCACATGCCCCTTTGGCCATTTCACATGCCCTGTTTTTTTGTGGTAATCTTCTCTGTGTGTCTATGCATTTGTGTTTTCTCTCCAACTAGTTTCCCAGGCCCTCAAAGGCAGGGAGTAATCTGAATGATCAACCTCTCGGCATAGTACCTTGTACACAGCAGACAGACCTCTCCTATGAATTCTCTGGTCACTTACAATGGTCTCACCAGGAAAACACCATTTGTTCTCCTTTTTTTTTTAAGTAGACACTATGCCCAACTTGGAGCTTGAACTCATGAGTCTGAGATCAAGAGTAGCATGCTCCACTGACTGAGTCAGCCAAGCGCCCTATTTTCCTTCTTGTTATTCTAAAGCTGGAAACTGACTAGCCATGCTGTTCTGGCCACGAAGTCTTAGACTTTCAGCAACTTAAAACTGAGGACTTTTATCGACATGGCATGTTAGAAACTGCCAAGAAGTGTTGAGAGGCAATGTGGTCTACTGGACAGAACATGGGCTGACCATCTGGACTCGCTCCATTTAGCAGCAGAGTATGCATAGTTTTCTCTGCTTCCCCATCCCAACAGACAATGCCACAAATAGGTTGGTGGAGAGACTATTCCTAACTAAGCCAGTTCCTCCTATGACATGCCCTTGACACCTCTCTTCTCTGCTCAGCTACTGACCATAGTAGCCACCATTAAGTTCAGTTAAATACTGTCCTTTAAAAAATGATGCCCGAGTCTTTTGAACTGTGTGGGGTAATTATGGCTCACATGTTTCAAAACATCACTCATACAACCTCTATACTTCACTTCTCTTTTAAAAACCCACACAGAATATTACATACAGTTGGTATTCTGAAAGGTCTTGTAACATGCTTCTTTCAGATACAGTGACTAAGAAAAAAATTATGCCTACTAACCAGTCTTACTGCCATTCATAGAATACTATGTCTTTATAATACCTAGGAGGTCAGTCACAAAGATGTTACAACCAATAATACTTTAAAAAAAATTATTGTAGAAATGTGTGGTGAGGAGAAAAGAAAGATTAATTTCATCTGGGGTGTCAGGGAAGTACCCACAGAGAAGAAAACGGTGGGCTGAGTCTTGAGATAAAAAATACCTCAATAGGAAGAGAGAAGGGGAAAGTGGCAGCTCAAGAAAGGAAGGATAAACCCTAATGTGTGAAATCCAGAGTGGTGGAGGCCACTGAAAGGACAGGGTTGGGTCTCTCTTCACTACTTTATATTTAAGCAGAGTTATTCAGATTATATTGGTCTCTATATCTCCGGAATGACAATGGTAGTTTGTATTCCCTAAAATGTTGCTTTGAGGAAGATGTCAAGGAATTTAAATTCAGGCTTCCTAAGTATAATGTTTTCTTACATAAAGATGCTAGTTTATCAACGAGAAAACTAAAGTAAGCTTTTTTTTATAAAAAGACAGACTGAAGAGATTAGGAAGGTCTTGAGAATATAAACATACATTTACTCACCAACTCATGAAATACTAAAACTAGGGTTTTACTGCTCAAAGAGTAAAAGGAAGCATTTTAGTAGAAAGAAATTAAAGCACATTTTTACAGCATAGAATGTAATCTTAGATTTCATTAACCAAGAGACCAAAATATACACAAAATATGTATTTTAAGAGAGTTTTAAATAAAGTCATGGAGAGTAGGTTTATAATGACTTAGTTAAAACAGGTTAGGAATGGCAGGAGCCCGTTCACAACCTTCGAGGACAGGAAAAAACCATATAATAGCCTTAATATTGACCAGTTGTGCAAAAAAAAAAAAAAAGTCAATAACAACATGAAGATGACTGGATTCTTAGAAGAAAGTTACTGTACCAGCCTGCTGTTCATAATAGTGAGGACAGAGAACATTAATTCTAATCGGATCCACCGCCATTGACTTGTGAAAAACATTTGGAAATTTCAGCGGAAATGTAAGTATGCTATGAACACAGAGACATCAACTCTAATAGAAAAGAGATTCTGAAAAATAAAATTTTGATCATATAACTCTATAGTCATAATCTTAGTGAAAGAAAAGGGGACGGATGCTACAGAAATCGCTGTCTTTACAAGAACTGCTCTGGTGAATTCTGGTTCTACAAAAACGAGAAGCAAATGGTAACAATGACACAGAAGTAAAGACTACCACAAATGCGGGAAGAATTCTAAGATGAATGCTAGAGAGGCCTAACCCCAGAAGGACTGGAATTGAATATTTTGAAAAAATACCAAAGGTAGTACATAGAATATATTTAAACATATCTGAAGAGGAGGCACAAGGACAAATAGAAATACTTTGGGGCAAGGCCATTAACAATGTACAACAAACATGAAAGAATTGTTCGATTCCCATTTTGTGGGTCTCCCTCTGCAAGCAAACAATCCAGCGTGGACATGGAATTTCAGTCTAGGTGGTAGTAGGAGTGGAGAGAGGGAAGACAGCAGAGCTATCTTCAGATAATCCCAGAACAAGAAACAGATGTGATGCTCAATCTGGGAACCAATGTGATAGGATACTAGGTTAAATACTACCCACTTTTCTTTCCTGCAAATCTGAGTTTGTAGCAAGTTTATTAAGATTAGGTCATTTGACCTTGAGAACTTAAGGCAACATTGAAACTGCTCACAACTACTGGAATTCCAAAGAATGGTGTCAGTTTTGTAATGACAACTTACTAGCTTGGTGACTCAGGGAAAAAAGAGAAAGGGTGAAGGTAATCTTCACGTATTAGAAGGAAAGCAAATATAGAAGATGGATCAGATTAGTTAAGTGATACAGCAAAGAATGGAATGAGGACCAGTGGGAGGGGATAATGGCCAACCCATGTCAGGTTCATTCATTCTTTTCCCCTTTGGCTCAGTGAATATTCAGTTAACTCCTATTGTGTAGCACCGGTTTCAATTCTAGGCCAACAAAAAACTCACTCCAGTGAAGACTGGCCCAGACAGGGCAATATACAGGTATAGAGAGAAAGAAAGAGAGAGAGAGAGATAGCCAAATGGGTACTTTAATTAAAACACGGGTTAATATAAAGGACAGAGAGGAAGAACCAATCAACTCTCCCAGTAAAGCGATCTTAGATTTTCTTCATGGATGGTTGAAGGTGAAAACTGGAGGGGTATTAACAAGAAATGAAGTGTTTCAGTCATCAACAACACTATGAGCAAAGAGTACACAGCATGTACAGAAATGAGTGTTTTTGTTTGGCTGTAGCTTAAGGGGCAAATGGTGGGGGAATGACATTGAAAATATGGGCAGGGGAATGCTAGGGAGTTTGATTTCCATAGGCGATGGCGCCCTAATAGAGTATTTTAAATTGGGAGTGACAGGATCAAACTTGTAATTTAAAATAATTCTTAGAGTGATATATAGGGAGAAAAGCCTGAAGAGGTTAACCTGTTCTGACATAATTACTAGGGACTAGGCAAGATATGGCAGTGGCAGAGGAGATCGTGGGAGTAGATGAGATATTTCTGCAGACAGAAAGATAGGACTTGGTGAGCAATTGGAATATGGAGGTAATGGTGCAAGAAGGTAGTATTCAGAAATGATTCTCAAGTTTTTGGCTCAGGAGACTTGGTGAATAAAAATAGGGGATATCCAAGGCACAAGAACAGTTAAAATACGAGTTTAGTGTGGAAGGAGAAAAACGTGAGCTTTTTATAGAGCAATCAATTGCTTCCATTATTGAACTTACATAATATATGCAAGCATGTTGTCCCCCAGGCAGATATCTGATTCTCCTGACTGCTACAGAGCTGTGCTTGGCACACAGTGATTCCTGGCCTTTGATGGACATTGTAATCACTTGAGGAGGCTTTTCTAACTATTATCTTGTCTCCACCTTCAGATTTCTAAACCCTCAGTGGATCTGATGTGAGGTTCCAGGCATTTTTTAAAACAGCTCCAAAGGAAATTCTGATGTGCACCAAAATCTGACAGCCACTGGAGGATATAGTCAATAAATAACTGCTTCATTAATTAAAAGAGGAAGGGGAAGGAGAGAAGGCTTCCTGAGGTTTTCGAAGAAGCAGCTATTTGACCAATACTCAACTGTATGGTGTTGTTTGAAAAGTATGCAACATAACTTTTCATAGTTTCCAATCTTAAGGATTCATGAATGTGATGTTACAGTGTCCCTGGCTTTGACTCTTGAAGACAGAGCACTGGCTGAGTGATCCCTGGTCTGCCTCAATGAATCTTTTTCACATCTTTCTCCTGCATTATTAACGGCCATCCTGCCTTAACTTGTAACATTTTATTTACTTGTCCCAATGCCTGTCTCTTCTCCTAGACGAGTTCCATGAAGACAGGCATGCTGTTTTCCCCTCAGTATTGTGTGTCTAGCATTTACCCAGCAAAACCCAGGTGTTCAGTGAATAAATGAGAAATGAGCCAGATTTTTCTTGTGCAAATTTTTAGGCTATATTGTAGCACTTTCAATATGTCTATGGACCTCTTCATGAGTGTACTATAGACCCAGAAAACAGTTTCAGAAATAATAAAAACACATACAGCAATGGAAAAGACATTTTTATATGTTTTTTATGTCAAGGAAACACTTTGTCTCCAAAACTTTAAGGTTATATAACATGGCTCCCTATAGAAAATAAATCAAATTAAAAATAGGACTAAATATCTAAAAGGATGAAACAGGCCCAGGTGTTTAACCTGAGAAATATTTAAACCCTGGTCCTATTCCTTATCTTGATCTAAGAAGTCTTAGCCTCAACGTCTGATTGACCTGGGGCTTTCATATCCATTATGTGTTAAGGATCAGGTCTGACAATTAGGCACAAAACAAATAAATGAATGAAAGGATGGGAAGCTCAAAGTTCATCTTAGCAGCGCAGTCAAAGAAGTAGAGACAAGTGGCTGATGTGAAGACCCAGAAATGTTAAAAAAAACCCTATACTAATTGTGATCAATATGCTTCTATACATTTGAACAGTTAAACATCGGCTGATAGTACTTAACTACAGTAGTCAACTAACTCATAACATTTTTTGACATTTTACTGCCCTGGGACTGAATGGGAGCTGTTTTCTTTTTTTTTTTTGGACAAAAATGATCAATATCAGAATTCTACTTTACCTACACTTTGCCAAGCACCTACAACCTGTTCCCAGCTTCACATATGTCAGCTCCTGTAACTGTCACAGCAGCTCAACAGATTAGGAAACTAGAGATCAGAGTGCTCTGATATATGCCTGAAACTGGAAGACCATAAAAAGTGTCCGATATAATAAAAAAATCACTGAAGCATCATTTTGATCCAGCTGAAAATGTATATTCTATGTATAAAAGCACAGTTTTATTAAAATACTAAGTATAAACCTCAATTATGAGAACAATAAAACACTATGTTCTAATGATATAATTTGGCTTCCTAAGAAGAAAATAGTATTGTTTCAATTGTTGGTACCAAAAAGATGTTAAAATCAGTAATAAGATATACTGACCTCATATGCCCTTTGACCTGAGACACTGAGAAGGGTATACCACCTCTGTGGTCTTCTTGCTAAAATTGTATAACCTTAATTTAATCAGAAGAGAACATCAGACAAACCCATATCAAAGACATCCTGCAAATAACTAACCAGTACTCTTAAAAAAAAAAAAAAATGTCATGGGTATGAAAGAAAAAGAAAGAATGCAGAACTGTCCTATTCATTTTTGGTATTTTTGGTGTATTCAGATCATCAGTCTGGAGACCAGCTGCCAATACACAGTATTGGAAGTATAAATGTAGGGTTAAGAAACTGGAATAATTCCCTATCACATCCAGGATATTAGCTAAACTTTACGATGCAAACTTGTTTTTATATTATTTGCAATCTTCCCTAAACAGTTATAATCAAAAGATGATTCTCTGTTAACTAGAAACTCCAGTTAACGAATTGAAAATGACTTTACACAAGCTAAATTTATAGATGTCATTTCTTACAAAGGCTGAATGTCTTTCCAAATCAGTATCTGAGCTCAGATGATTAGAACTAGGATGGCTATTTCTATTGTCCTAATGGGAAAGCAGACCTACAAGGGAAGTAAAACAAAAAAAGGCGGGGGGTGGGGGGGGTGAGGGGTGGGGGGTGTGTGTGTGTGCTGGGGATTGAAGCCAGGAGGAAGGAAACACTATTCCCTTAAAACACATTCATTAGCCTGTGAATACTACTAGATGCTCCAGGCCAAAAGTGAGCAGCTTGCTTCTAAACAGATTTTAATTTTTAATCCAGTGGAATAGGTCAGATGCAGCTCTCCCACCTCGAGGCCCTGGCCCAGAACCTACCTGCCCCAAGGGAGTACTGCAGGTCTGCTAGTAATGATCACCTTTGCGTAAATGCAATCTCCTGGCAGCCGCGTGGCTCTGATCCCAAGGAGCAGTAATAAAAGTTGGATGAGATCTCACAGTAGGGTGGGGGTTTTCTCCTATGATATTTTTGTAGGAGTGAGAAAGGACATAGGCAATCAAAAAACATTTTCTAAAGTGGAAGTAGGAGTGGGGATATCTATGTTTGAAATAAAATTCTAATAAAGATCAGCTTTACTACTTAATTAAATTTAGGTAGAGGCATATATGTTGGTCCAAACATGATATTCAGGAGACAAATCGTCTGACAGGGGAAAGATCTCCAGGGGAATCAAACATCTAAATGTAGGGGGCACTGAACAGAGCGGTCCCCAGAGTGTCCAGACATGGAGCTAAAACAAGCAAGGAGGAAAGGAATCGCACCAATTCCCAAGCTCCTCACAGACCTCAGATTAGCTGGGTTTTAGTGCAGTAGGTCTCAGCTGTCCATGGAAATGAGAACACATTTTAAAAGCTGCATTTGAATTTTAAAGGTAATCAACATTTCTGCGTTTACTGAAAAAGGTCAACACGCCCCTGTCTTATTTATGCAAAGCAGAACCTCAGTCTAAAAGCACTAGGTTTGCCACATGGCATTTGCTGAGAATGTGTTAAATGCATAGTTCCAGAAGCGAGAATATTATTTCTCAACTCAGTGAATGCATTATTAAAGGACCACTGCTGTGTCTTCATGGGAAGGCGGGAGAAGAGGCAGGCGGTGGCCCCGTGTGCTGAATGCAAAGGGACACTGACTGAGTCACTCACTATAAATTCACAGCCACAACACCAAACCCACACGACTCCGCCCCTCTTCAGTTCCCTTTTGGCCAATCTAGAAAAAATGGAAACATTTAAATAAAACCCATCTAAAACTTCAGGGCCAAGCGCATTGTCTTTGGTTCTTTGGATAAGCATCTCATGGAGATTTGTGCCTGGTGTCCTTTCCCATATTTTGGGAACTGCATGAACATTCGCCATCAGTCCTCAATTCTTCCTGCAGATCAGAAGTATAATATACTGACTCCTTCCAATAAGATTTGTGTTTGAAATCATCAAATGCCCACGCAAGTAATTTTTTATTAACTGAACCTGAAATAATACATGATACATATCTATTTTATGACAATGAGAAGAGTTATGCACTACCGTTAGCCAAGAGTATCTGTTGTATAAATTAAAAATCTTCTTAGAAGTCAGTCCAGTGTTTTAAATAGACTATGGAAAAGCATGAAATTAATCCCGTGTGAGTTTTGACTGGAACACAGGCGAGCCTTTATCATTCTAGGAGAAATACTTCTCTGCAATAGACAAATTCCCTGATAAACTCAGCAATTATCCTTTTTACATAAATACTGTTCATTTGGAAAAATGTTCTCTTTAAACTATTCTCTTAGTGCATTTTTTATACATAATTTGATGTATAGATATTAGATTTACATACAACTGTTCCAGTATACATCTTCTATATAAAGCAAAGTGAATCTGTGACAAAAATTCCTACCCTATTCTGGTGTGGGGAGCAAATAAATGACCAGTGTCCCCAAGAGCATGGTGCCATATGCCTAGTTTTATGTAACGCTTTCCTCTTAAAAATAAGAATATTAAAAAAACAAACTTGTCTTTGGGAACTTTCTTCAGGAAATTTCAGAAGACTATGGTTTTTACATTACACTTTGATTGGCTATATTTTCCTCAACCTCAGAATTCTTATATTAAAAGAGCTGATGCTGACATAATGTGGTCCAACGCCATCCATATGTATAGAACTCCCAGTGCACATCATCCACTCTGCTCTCTGCAGGTGACACAAGATCAATCAGGCACAGTCCACAGGTCCTGCCTTCTAAGAGCCCACAGCTAGGCTGGCAGGACAGACAGCTGGATAACTGGGGGTAATGGAATGGGACTATATTCCAGTGGTGTGAAGAAAATGCTCTGGCAGCGTAGAATAAAGAGTGAGGATTCAGGAAGGGGACATGGGAGTAGGGAGAGCAGAGGCTCAGCAGAGAAGATGACATTTGAGCTGGGTCTTAAAGGATGAGTAAGATTAGACCAGGCAGACGAGAGCATTCCAAGTTGGAAAAAACAATTCAGCCCATGCACGCCAAGTTTTAAAAATCAGACTTTTAAGAGTGGCTCAGTCGGTTAAGCATCTGCCTTCAGTTCAGGTCATGATCCCGCGGTCCTGGGATCGAGCCCCACACTGAGCCCCACACTGAGCCCTGCAACGGACTCCCTGCTCAAGTGGGGAGTCTGCTTCTCCCTCTGCTCCTCCCCCGTTCGTGTGCTCTCTCAAATAAATAAATATTTTTTTAAAAAGTGTTTTTCTTCAAAAAGATTTAAGTTTGCAAAGCCTAACATGAGATAAGATCACAAACTGGATGGTTTCTTTCTCACCAGCCTGCCCTTCTCCCAAAGACCCTAGATGTTTAGGAAGTCTGTGTAATTAGAAGGAACGAGGACTGAGAGCCCCTTGGTAGGAGCAGAGAAACTGAGAATCCTTCCGGAACTGAAATAACCAGCACTACAGGCCTGTGAGGACAAGTGCTCGTGCTGAAATGAGAAAAAACATACCGCAATGATCACGCCTTTTCGGTCTGCTTAAAATGCAAGTTAATCTCTTTAAGAAAGAGGCCTGCCAAGAAAAAAGCCTGCAAAGTGCCATCCATTACGGGGTCTGTAAGAATTCCGATCTGTGCTAAGACCTATTTATTGGTCAGAAGGGAGGAGGGTGAGGAGAAATCAAGAATTTCCTTTCAGTGACTGAGTCACTCTGGTACGTGAGTGCAGGTGAAGGCTGGGCTGCAGCCTTCCTGTTTTGTACTATGCCTGTCTTCTGCCACAGAGGGAAGTGGAGGGGGAAAGCAAGCTTGGGTAGTCCCGGAGAAGGAAAGGAGGTCTGGGAAGTCCCTGTCCTCAGCTGGGTTCTAGGCAACGGCTCTAAGCCCTGAGGATTCTAGTGCTCAAGGGAGGATGGCTGGTTAGTGGCTGAGAGAAGAAGAGGAGGACAGGACTTTGATAGGCTTTCGTAGTGCCTAGAAGCTAGCCAAACCAGAGGAACATTTAGTTAGCTAGAACCTAAATATAACAGGTAATATTTTGCTTATCCCTATTTTATAAAATGAAGTTCATCCATTCATACTGGTATTATTTTCAAAGGGGTACATGTATGTGTGAGTGTATGTGTGTGCACATAAGAGAGAGGTTAAAAAAAGAAACTGAGTGTCTGGATTGTGTACATTGTTTATTTTTCTTTGGGCCATCTGTAGGTAGAGTCAAGTTGCAGGAAGGACATAATTAGGATGCCTCAGAGATGTCTTCTTTTGTTCTTTTATTATTCCCCATATAAAAGGAGGCTTCTGAGAGGTGAGTGACTGGCCCCTGAGCCCATGGGGCCCCCATGCCTCCTCCCTGGCCGTGCAGGCTGTGAGGCATGGTGCAGGGCTGCTCTAGGCTCTCAAGGCTTGGATTCTGGCTCCCAGTTTTGGGGGTCTGCTGCTGACTCACTGCATGAACTGGGGCCGGTCACAGTTTTCTCAGGTAAAAAACTCAAAGCCAGGGCTTGGATTTTAGAGACTTTTCATGGCGGTTTCCTCCTGCAGTGTTCTCTGATTCGGTTGCACAATATGATGTTCTAAAGAGATGTTTTCATCCTTCTGGGTTTTACATACTCACACTCAAGAGCCTCCGTAATAATAACAATGCCCCATCTAGTGTCCAAACAGGGAATATTGGTCCAGGAGTACACAGTGGGGAACAGCTCTCGGCCCTCCCTGGCATCAGGGCGCAGAATGGCAGTTGACAGAAAGGATGCCCCCCCCCGGGGGGGGTGGTCTTTATATCTCACTGACCCAAGTTGGTGACAAAGGAGATTTTTGAAAAGGCTGGGTTTTACAACTTTTAAGGGTGATGTACCATGCTAGCACAGTAAGACTTCTATTAAGGTTGCAAAAAAGGATCTTTCCTAACATTTGTACTGGCAGCGATGGCCATGAACATAGGAGAGCCTCAGGGGGCTGGGGATCAGAAGGCAGCACCTTGCTGATGGACAGTGCAAAGGGGTTCTGGGTGTGCCCCAAGCAACCCAGCCACGTTTTAGCATCTCGCTGAGATTTTCACAGACAGAAACTGTGAGTTTGGCAGGGTTTCAATTCCCTCACCTTTCCCATTTCTTTCTTTCTAAATGCGCTCACACAAGGAAAACGGGCCTGATCATTAACAGCTAACCACATGCTCTTAGAACTTCCCACGTTCCTTACCACTCTGTCCCTCTTCTGACTTTAAGGCCACCCCATAGCAAAGAAACCACGGGAGGGAATGAACACGAATACTGGGACAATGCATGCATCGTTTAAGTGAGCAGGCTTCCTCCTTCTGTGTTTGACTCTCCTGTGCTGCTTTTTCTTCACTAAGTGCAGGGGCAATTGAATTTTTATATTGCCGTGTAAAAATCGCTGCATTTTGGGACCTGCCTCCCTCTCGGAAGCCAGGTCAATTCCGTGGAATACTTGTGCAGCGTCTCCTGCATGCCAGACACTGTCTTCATGATGTCTGGGCTGAGAGAACATAATGAGCCCAAACTCAGAAATTCTCCATCATGCTGCCCATCCTGCCCACCGCATTGTGACCTAGATTACCGGAAGCACGTTTCACTTCTTGTGACCAAGTTCTCAGCGGCAGAGGTTTTTCTCCTTGTTTATTATACTTAAGCCTGATTCTCTTGATTGTTGAACCCATGCCAGCAAGTGCTTATCTTTTAGAATTCTGCAATGCTGACCAGGCTGACAGCCGGAAAAACTCACCTGCCTGCTGACCTGCTTTGATCTCTTCTTACTAAACTGGTTGCTTCTCTGTGACCTCCCTCACCAGTCAGCCTTCCGTCCTTACCTTCCAGTCAACCGCTTGGAATTGTATGATTTACTAGCGCAATGCGGCTTCTGCTCATTTCTGAATCTGCCTCCATGTGATCCATATTCCAAAACTCACTTGATTCCAGGGTGTCCCAAATTGTCCTTAACTCCCTCATCACACATTCCATATACCTGCTCCATGATCTTCATGCTCATCCTGAGAGCAGCATGCCCTCTGACTGAATTCAGAGTGATGATCTCTGCTCAGTCCCACTGATCTCAATACAGGTCTGGTGAGCTGTGGTATTCTTGAGTACAACTATTACCTGGTAACCAGTAACTCAGGACGCTCAAACAGAAAACTGGCCAATGAGATTTGCCTCAGAGGGCCACCAGAACACAGTGATCATTGATAAATACTGAAGAAAGAAGACATCTGGAATATTTACTGAACATCTAGAATGGTGCCTGGTACATGAGGGGGATTCAAAAAGATTTTGGCAAGTTATGTATGGGTATCTTTTAAATAACAAATTGTAAATGTTTGGAGCTATGATTGGATATTGTCAGCTCCTTCTGGTTAAAGAATCTATCTGATTCATATTGATATCCCCAGGGCCCAGCACAGTGCCTGGTATATAGTAGGTTGATAGATATTTGTTGAATTAAAATGACTTTGTTGAAAAGAGTATGTCAAATGTACTTCCAGAAGATGTCTAATTTCCCAGGAGTCTAGATGCGGTAGGACATCTTAAACATCCAGACAAAACTATCAGATTGGTTGGACCCCTAAATCTACAATATTCTTGAGGGACTAGAGCCTGTGAATCTACCGAATGGGTATGAACCACAACAAGGGAAGAATAGGGACTCTTCAGTGACCTAATGTACATTCCTCTCCTGCCGGGAGCCTCTGCACTTTCAGGTTTGGCCTGGGATGCAAGACATCCTTCTGGATAGCTACTTACTCATAAGCAAAAATAGGAAGCTGGGTTTGGCCATGCATCTCTTATGTCTGACACATGGATGAGCATGAAACAGCCAGCTATGGGCCCTCTAATGGAGCCCAACACAGTTGCCAAAACAGCTGGATGGCAAAGGGCCAAGAATGTAACGCTCTTAGTGAATGGTGTAAGGCTAAGCGGTTTAGGACACTTAGTTTTTTGTTATAGTTGAAGCTATCCAGAAATGTAGGGAACACTATACTTAGGTCATTCAAGGGTGCAAGATTTTCAAACTATATTAGAATGTGTTAGCACTCATTTCGCATAAACTATAAAGCATCCATTTTTAAAATACTCGTAGCAATCAATGCTTTTAATTGAGCTGAAAAAACATATAGAGATAGAGAAATGTTTAGTCCGAGCTATGGTTCCTGACAGTCATCTTCACAGATAAATTTCCACAATGGATGTTTCAATTAAGACAGTAATATTTATTGAAAGGTAAGCCATAAATGCACAGCCACGTGAAACAGTATAGAACAGAAGTAATTTATACTGCAGCTGGTGTACTGCATTTGAGCCCTGCTTTGATTTTATCAGCATTTGTCAATTAATCAACGTGAACCTTGTAAAACATGTTCTCTTATTAGTGGAAACAAGCAACTGCTTGCAGACTTTGAAGGAAAGGTCATTTAATAATTTGCTAATTGTGCAAAGATAGATTTAAATTTAAAAAGAAAGGCAAACTCCCATTACCACGTGCATAAACGCGACTTTAAGTTTAACCTTGCTCACTTAAATGTGGTCCATGGTTCCATTTTTGTTTTCATTTTTAACTGAATAGCAGAGAAAGACTAAGACAAAAAAAAGCAACCTCCGGATTTTAAATTTATTTTAAGAAACTTTTTGTTGTCACCTTTCCCATTTCAAAGGAGTTGCAAGCCTTGAGGCTATGGTTCTCAAGGAATCAATTGCATTTTCTTGGCAAAAAAAAAAGAAAAAAGACGAAGCAAAAGAAATAGAAAACAGCAGCACAAAAGAGCCATACAGTGGCAATGTTCTGTCTCCTTTCTGTTTTGTTTATTTGCCTCACCTCATCCTTCACCCTGCTAGATGAGATGTCAGCCCCAGCTTCTGATGGCTGGTTCATTTTAAGTTCAGTGAGAAAGAAGCTGAGTCAAGTTCTCCCCGGGCAAGCCCCACACCAGCACCCTGGCCGACGCCCCCCACCACCCAGAAAGTGCTTCAACTTCCTGCGTCACCAAGTGCTCCGCGGTCACCCACGGGGACGCCACCACGTTTAAAACGGGGAACATACCTCGGAGAGCAATTTCTACACCAGGGTCTGCAGGGCTAAATCGAGAAATCCGCACCATCTTAGAAGTGTCTGTGACACCGAAGATGAGCTCCCACGCCTTGAGGCCTTTGTAAGAGAAAGAATTTTGTACGGAGTTTACAGAGAGGACATCTGTGGAATGGAGATGGGTCTTGCCAGACCCGGTCTGGGCAAACTGCTTTGCTGCACAGCTCCTTTTATAAGAGCTACGAGGCCCAGGTTGCTCTCTGCCTGCTCAAACTGGCTTATCAATCCATTCCATTCCGTTCTGTTCTCCTTCTAAATAAGTCATTATTTCAGGCACATTTCCCTAAGCAGATGCAAACACTCTTTTCCTGTGTGAGATTCCCTTGGGCGAATTAGGCTTCTTGGAAAAGGGTCAAGGAGCAATCAAACAAAATACCTACTGAGAAACAAGCCTGTGGCTTCAGGGGATGCTGTCAGTCACACAGGCCAGGAGTCAAATTTTAGATACTGCTCGGGCCGCAATCTTGAGTCTGATAGGGCCGGTGATGGGGAGCACACTCCGGCTATCTGCAGCCAAAGTTTCTTTTTTGGTCATAAGCAATAGGTTTATTTTTTTTCCCCAGCTTTACTGAGGTAGAACTGGCAGAAACAATTGTATACATTTAACGTGTACATACAGTGGTGATAGATAGAGAGAGAGATAGTGAAATGATGACTGCAATAAAGTTAGTTAACAAATCCATCACCTCACATAGTTACCTTTCTTTGTGTCTGGTGAGAAGGGCTTATGTCTTAAGGAAACAAAACTGATAGTCATAAGACAATGGAAAAATTTCCTTGTCTTAATATTTCTATTAAATGCTGCTAATCAAATTCCAATTTCTTAATTAAACTAATAAAAACTTTTATAAGGGAAAAAGTTATCATTAAATTGCTATCTTCGGTTCTCATCATCTTATCTAACAAATGTGGGCTATTTCTGAAATAAATACTCTTTACATCTCTTTTTTCTTTGAGTCAGAGGGAGAAAAGTACCTCTGATGTTCTTTTAATATCTGCTTTTATTTACTTCACCTTCAGTTAGCTCACTTCCATATATCAAGATTCTTTTCCAAACAGGAGAGACAAGAGGCACATGCAAAGGGGGGCAGGCAGGTGGCCCACCTTCAAGAAACAGAAGAGCTGCTCCCGGGCAAGAGTTACTTCCACCTAAAACACACATACCATATTACGAAGCCACAGGGAAAAATGAATGGAGGTGGATGGCAGGTTTTCATTTGTTTCCCTGACATTCTGTAAATAAATGTGTGTGTTTCAATTCAAACGGTTCCATTATCTTGGAGGTCTTAACCATTTGTAATAGTTTCTGAAGTGTTCAGAGCCTGTGCTCGAGGAGTATTATCGGCATTCAATGTAGTCATGCTACCTGAAGCAGGTTTACAGCTCTGTTCGTGGTTATCTTTGATCATCTCCATTTAAAAGTAAGTTCAGCCTCATGAGGTGGCTGAAGCATCCTCTGATGTTTCAGTTTGTTGGTCAGCGCCCCCCAAATTCCCCGAACATCTGGCTCTGCTGGGCACCCTCACACTCTTCACATGAAACTACAATTGGCAAGGTCAAGGTAGGGGGGTGGAAATGGTGGCCAGCGGTGCTAAACTAAGAAACGTGTTTAAAAAAGGGCAGCCTTGGGCGCCTGGGTGGCTCAGTTGGTTAAGCGACTGCCTTCGGCTCAGGTCATGATCCTGGAGTCCCGGGATCGAGTCCCACATAGGGCTCTCTGCTCAGCAGGGGGTCTGCTTCTCCCTCTGCGCTCTTCCCTCTCGTGCTCTCTGTCTCTCATTCTCTCTCTAATAAATAAATAAAATCTTTATAAAAAAAAAAAAAAGGGCAGCCTTGTTTGAAAATGTACCCGGGATTTTGGTTGTCTTCGGGTGTGATGAGGCCAGCATTTTAGGAGATGCTTGCCAATGAAAAGACAGTCTGCTATGTCCAGTTCCCAAGAGGAGGGGGGCGTGCAGTGCCGAGACGGCCTGGAGGCACTGGGGTCGGCTGGAATCAGAGGCGATAAGGGGGGAACATGGCAACTAACTTGTTTGTGGTTTCTGCAGGAAAGGCAAAGCAAGGCAAGGCAAGAGGTTTAGGATTGGCTAGTTTGCATAATTTCAGTGGGTTCTGTGGTATACAGTTGGTTCCTAGCTGTCCAGTACCTGGCCCTGAGGTGATTTAAGGCAGGGGGATAATATTCTGGACTGCAAGAGCCTGATAAAAGGAGGCGGGTGGGGGCATAGACTCAGGATTGCTTGACGTCAAAGGGTGTTCCTAGGCCAAGTGAATTAGCTAACCCTGCAAGGAGAGTGCCTCCCCCAGGATCTGCGAGGCCCTAAGATGTCCAAGTATCATAAAATACAGACAATGAAAAGCAACCCTGTTGGAAACACTGCCATAAGAAGCATAAAAACAAAGTTCCTCAGACTCCACCGTGCAGAGAGATCTCCAGGGTATTCTGTTAAACTACATGCTGATTCATTAGATCAGGTGGGGTTTGAGACTTTGCATTTCCAATAAACTCCCTGGTGCTGCTGGGACAACACTTTGAGAACTTAGGGATAAGAATATCACTATAAGTCTCCTCTCGGGTCACCTTCTGCAGGGAAAAGGGAAGGACTTAACATTTACTGAACCCTGCTGTGCACCAGATACTGCTGGGCACTGAATATTCAGACTTCATCTTGTTTCACTTGGACAACACCCTCGGCTAGTAGGAAAAATTATCCCAATTTTATAGGAAAGAACTGAGGCTCCGGGTGATTAAGTCACCTGCGTTGGGTCACTTAGCTAAAAGTAAGAAGTTATAAATGTGTCTGACCTAAAAACTTTTTTTTTTTTTGGTCCCACTACAACATCAGTAGAGACGGTACCACTCTGATGGAAAATAAAAAGTCTCGGCTGATAAAAGCTTCATGAAGTATAAATTCCATGGAGTTGAATCATGGGGCACTTACAACGTGACTTTTGAAAAGAAGGGAAATTCTAAATGGTGTTCATTATCTCAGGACCAGAAATAAATGGTGCTGACTAAATAACTTATATTTTATTATAGCCATTCGAGAAACACTGGAAATGGGACTCCCTCTGAAACTAGTGTTTTTATTTTAAGAAGTGATGCGTGAAAATGGTAAGATATATACAACAGAAGTTACTCCTCCTCCCACGTGCCCTTAGTTCTACGGCTCAGAGAGAACTATTGTTAGGTTTGTGTAGCCTTCTAGAGATTCTGGACAAATAATAAGATTCTATGCAAATAACTCCCTTTTTCATACAAATTCATTCAGACAGTCATTTTAAGGCACTGGGGGGGAAAGCAGTAAATAAAACACACAGAAGCCCTCATGTACCTTACATTCCAGTAGGGAATACAGATCATAAACAAACAAGTAAAATAATTATATGGTATGTCAAATAGGGCTAATCCTAATGGAACAAAAGCGGGAGAGGGGATGCTTGTGATTATCAACGCAGTGGTTAAGGACGACCTCACTGAAACGGTGATATCGCAGTAAAGACACGAAGGGGATCCTTCTGTTCCACGCTGACTTTTCCCTGGTACGTGTTAAAGCTCTCACCGTATCAGAACGGAACAGGTCTACCTCGTTCTCTTTAGTGGCTCCACAGTATGCCCCTGTTTGCATACAGGAATGTTCTAGATTGATCCCGTTGTGTAATTTGTTAAGATGATCAGTCAGTGGTCATAAAAAGATTGGGGAACGTGGCATCAAACCTGATGAAGTAGAAAGGGATTTCATTCAGCTGGGTGTGAGAAGCTGTGGCTGTCAGTCAGTCCCAGTGTGCCACTAGCCCTGCGTGCTCATGGTATCACTGAGTATTCCCCCCTTTCCTGCCTCATCTTAGACTGTGCCACTGTCCACCAGGCGGTAGAAGTTCCTCTAGCGGGGGGGTCAGGGTGACATCCTGTTTGCAATTTTCCTCAATGCCAGGCTACCTGGAGCCCTTGCAGAGTCAAAGAAAAACTCTGTCCCTCCAGGTGACAAGCTTTATACATCCCCCACAAAGGAAGCAGAAGCAAACATTTAGGGAGCAGTTAACCCTCTGGGCTCTGAAGGCAATCTTCCCCTTTAGGAGAAAGCATATAAGCTTCCCTAAAACAAAAACAAACAAAATCCTTACCTTCCAGTAATACTTATTTATGTGGATGCAGATGTTTAACTCTGGGCCGTATGACTGAACAGATTCCACATTTAATGAAAGATTAATTTATTCATTTAATTATTATCTGAGGCGGTACCTGGATTATGTCAGCACTCTGCCAAGCTCTGTAGGACGAATACATATCAGTGCAATATGGCTCCTCCCCCTGTCACCTTCTAGCCTTTTAGCAAAGACAGGACAAGAAAAAAACAGAACAACACAACCAAACACAACACACCAGGATTGTGGTAAGTGGTGCCAAAGGCAATACAACAAGGATTAAAATAAAGGAGAGAATGCTCTGACCCAGGGCCCCTCAAAGACCCTTCAGAGAGGAATCTGAGCCGAGATACAAAACGGGTAAAGTGGAACAAGGGGACTCTGGGACTGGGTGTGTGTGTGTGTGGATACGTGTGAGTGGAAGGTGAGCAAAGGCCCAGGTGAGGGGGAGTACATATGCCGCATGGGACCGTGAAGTGGCTGTGTAGAGCTTAACCCTGAATGTGGGGTGTGCTTGTGGATGAAGGGCAAGTTGCTTGGAGTGTGAACAGCAGATGGTCCTAAGGCCCCTACTTCGTTATTAGATGTGGGATAAATAATAGTTTTGAAAGAGATCCAAAAAGGCACCATCAGCTTCTTCCTCCTTTTTTTTTTTTTTTTTGGTGTATGGGAGCAAGGGAGGGTTGTACACTTTGGTTTTACAACCTCTATTTCTAATGCCAGTAATTTTTAAAACCTACTTCATACTTCTCAAAATAATGTATGCCTATAGCTTAAAAAAGCACATAGTATTGTTATGGTACTATAAGGCCTATAACTAAAAACAAACATCCCTTCTGTCACCTGTCCCCACCACCCCTTTCCTGCTCCTCTGAGGAGACGTTTTTTGGTTTGCTTTATTATGAAGGAGAGTTATTTGCCAGAGTGAGCTTGCTATTAACAGGTAAGGCTTTTGCCCACCCAGTTAGTTACTCTCGGTTTGATAAATCTATGCACTTGTCCAGAGGAGAGAGACTAACCGGTAACTAACCCGTCCCTCCCCACAAAGAGGGTGAATCCTGCCATAGGAGAAAAAACTACTTTTAACTTCCAATTCTGATATTTGATTCCATATTTTTAAATAATGTGTACATACTGATATTTCTCAAGTCACCATTTTTAGAGATTATCTTCTGTCTCACTAGGAGGCAAAGAAAAATTTAGCATCCTTGTACCATCACCACCTCCCAACAAACTTCCTCCCACATCTCTCCAGTATGTTAAAGTAGCAATCTGGGGTTGAATCAAAATTCTGTTTAGATTGTTATGACTATACAATAATTATTTACTATCAAGCCACATAGTGTAAGAAAACACTTCCTATCTTGTGCAATATTTAGTTTTTCCTTTCCTTTTTTTTGGTCCATCTATTAATAACTGCTCCTGAACTTTCCAAATGAACTATAAAAACCCTATTAAAACCATTTTTTTTCCCCCATGATCAATGCCATCAGTTAATCTGTCACATCTATTCTTCCCTGGAGGAGCCTCCCATTGAGTTGTCTGGTCTAGCGGTTTCCCAGGCCAGCGCCCACCTGTTGTCCTGGGGCTTCTTTTTAACACCATCTTGCGAAATCCCTGCGCCTCTCGCCTGTGTTGGGTCCCCCGTTTCCTGGATCCCATGGCTTCCTCTTTCTTGGATTACATCCTCATTTTTGTAGAGCACATTCTCTAGTAGCTTCCTGAGAAAAGGTACATGGGAGGTAAATTCGTTGAGACCTTCCTTGAGCATCTGAAAATGTCTTAATTCTACTCTCATGCTTGCTAGTTAAGCTTGTCATTAAATCCTAAGTAAAAAGTCATCCCCCTCAGCATTCTGAGGGCCAGACTGTCTTCTAGCTTCCAGTGTGGTGCTTGAGGAGTCTGATGTCATTGGCATTCCTGATCTTTTATATATGACCTGTTTTATTTTTCTGGAAGGTTTTAGAATCTTCTTTGTAATCCCTGGTGTTCTGAAGCCTCATACTAAAGAATCTCAATGAGGATCTTTTCTTATCCATTGTTCTGGACCCTTCAAATCTGGATATTCCTATTGTTCCATTTTGGAAATTTTTCTTGTATTATTTTTTAATAATTGTCTCCTCACTATGAACATAGGTTTCCAGTCTCATAAATTTTTCCTGGGTTTTATATATTTATTATGTATTCTACTCTGGTCTAGTTTGTTTATCCAGAGAATTTTAGGTTACCCAAAATCAACTACTAACCACCTGACAACTGCTTTCAGGGAGGATGTTGCCCAAAACATTTTAACTCTCCATTATTTTCAAGGGATCATTGTGCAAAGTGAGTTGAACTCTAAGAATTTATCTTTATAGTGTCTCATTATTATCTTAGCTCTAGAAGTTTGGACCAATAATCAACCTGAGGCAGATGCCACATCAATTTCTTAGTACACAGGAAGGAAGGAAAGAAGGGAGAGAGGAAGGGATGACAGGAGGGAGGGAGGGAGGGAAAGGGGGAAGGAGAGATGGAGGGATAGAGTGGGGAAGGAAATAAAATAGAGAAACAGACATCAAGAAAAGGATTTTAAAAAATAGTGAGATGACTGGCCCAAATAACTATCTTAAGAAAAGCTGTAATTTTATTAAATAAGAGAAGAGACTGCAGAAAGTCATCTGACTTTAAGATAACTAAACAATGATCACTCACTTGGAAGGCATTCAAGTAATGAAATCACTAAATGTTTACCGTGAAACTCCATTCATTCATTCAACATGTACCCAAAATTCATATAAAAAACACCATTATCCAGCAAAAACAATCCAGATAAAAATTTTCACAATTACATGCCCAGAGTATCTTCCATTTATGTTCTTGTCCTTTTACTGTCCTGAAAAGTATCCATTTTTGGTTTCAGAATGCATGCATATATGTATGCACTAGTGTATATTGTATATATTCCTTTACCTCATTCCCTAAATAAATTTAAGTCCACTTGCTGGTTATCCTCTTAATATATTTTTATTTTTCCTTAGTACATTTCTTACAAATTTGCCTACCTGAAATTATGTAATTCTTTCTATACTATGCCGTAACTCAATTATGGGCCAATAACTTTTTAAAAAAGTAAGTATGTTGTCAACAACAATGCTTCTAATGCAGCTGTGATCAAATCTTTGAGCTTGATAAGATGAAAGACTTTGTAGTCAGACTGACCTTGTTTAAATCCTAACTCTTCCACTTACTGAGTGTATGATCTTCAGAAAGCTCACAATCTCCCCAGTAGGAAAAACAGACATAATATTATCTATTTTGCAGGTTTTTATGAGGATTAAATCACATAATGCATATAAAGAGCCTGACACAGTCTAGGTGCCCAATAAATAAAAGCTATTAAAATCAGAACATAAGAAGACACCTTTAACTCTCTAGAAGTACATCTTTTCTAAGTAGTTTTCAGTTCTGTTCTTAGGCATCACATCACTGGTAAGCTGGTCCATTGGAAGCAACTTGTGAGTTACTGAGGAGAGATGGGGATAAGTTCTTATAGGCAATTAGGGAAAGCAATATGAAAGTGGGGGAAAAGAGGGAGCCTGAAAAAAAAATTAAAGAAAATATGTGACTCTGGACCTTAACCTTTTGGGGACACTGTTCATTTAACAGTAAAATTGGGAGGCTGGATGAAGTTCCTCCAGATATTAATGATAAAGAGTTCTAAGGTTAGGTAATTTTGGAATATGTGTTCATCTCCCCCATTCAAGGTACCAGTTTGGTTTTGTTCTACCTGGTGTATTACAAACTTATTTGCCCACAGATCATCACCACTTTTTTTTTCAGGTACTACTTATTAACATATTTTGGAAAGGACAATGAGCTGACCTGCAGCTTCCCATTCTATAATGTTTCTCTGAGTTTTATGACCTCAGCTAAATGTTCTGGATAAGGAGAAGATAATGTGTCAGAGGTTTCATTTATTGATGATTTCTCCTACAGCAGCACATAACTTTTATGGGAGAAAGTCTATCATGATTTCAAGGAAATTTCAAATATATATTCTGATGAGTGGGACTCATTAAGGAAAGTCTTACTATCTCGTCTCATCTGCATGGAACCATCAATAGCTCTGATGACCAGCGCACTGACTGAACCACTGACAATTCAGTGGATTTGATTTGGTGACGAAGACAGATTACTGGGACACATCTGGCAATGTTGGCAATCAGTGAATGAAATGAATCAACAGGGTAGTGATGGACTGGCTGCTCATGATCAACAGGACCTGGATGGAAAATGACTGTGGGACAAATGATTCTTTAGGCAGGACAGGACTACTTCGTGATACCAGAAGACTCAAATGGGCATTTCACAGGCATAATTCTTAATGCTATAATTACAAATTAAACTGTTAAAATGATTTGTTACTAAAACACTTTTACGGGGCACCTGGGTGACTCAGTCATTAGGGGTCTGCCTTCGGCTCAGGTCATGGTCCCAGGGTCCTGGGATCGAGCCCCGCATCGGGCTCCCTGCTCAGCGGGAAGCCTGCTTCTCCCTCTCCCACTCCCCTTGCTTGTGTTCCCTCTCTCCCTGTGTTTCTCTCTGTCAGATAAATAAAAACTTTAAAAAAAACCCCAAAAACAAAAAACAACACTTTCACTTCTTCTCTCAACCTACCAACATTACTTTTATCTGAAAGGAAAGGGCTGTGTTATATGTTGCTGGGAATAAAAGGATATATAGCAGGAAAGAGGCCAAAGAACCTACCAAAAAAGTATCCGGGAGCCAGATGCTCTGTCAGTAACTTTCCATGTAGCCTTCAATAAGTCTTTGTTTTCTTACTTGTAAAAATAACTATCCTCAAGGAGCTTATAGCTAAGTTGATTCTATTTACAAATTTGGGATTTTTCATTTAATGCCTTCTTACATTACAAAATCATTCTTAATTTATCTACATAGCAGAGATAAAAGTGAATGAATATTTTGATGTTCTTTAATTAATTACATGAAATAAACCCCCCTCCTTCATCTTAATTACAGGAATTCCAACATAACCTGTTGCTATGTTTTCCCTTTTTTCTCCTGATATGTCTCTTTCCCCTCAAGGCTGCTAAGGTTTTAAAGTGTTCTAATTATTTCTATCTTTTCTTTAAATACTCTGCCTCAAAAGCATACTTTTCCTCCTTCTCAAAAGGAAATTTATCAAAAAACAACATTGTAGGATCCAAAGAATGAGTGTGTTGGTAGTAAGGTGGCCAATCATCCTGGTTCGTGTGGGACTGATGGGTTTCCCACTGTGTAGGGCTCTCCGGGCTAAAACTGGGACAGTCTCTGGCAAACCATAACAGTGGGTAACCTTGGTTTGTAATCTGAGCAAGGACTGGATGCCTGCATCAGAAAGTTGCAATTTTAATCCCCCTATTAGAAGTTCTCTTCTTTCATTGCCAAACAGCTGTAGTAAGCAATCAGACACCAGATGGATGAATGAATTTAATGGCCTTTAAGTTTCCTTTACACCATTGGTTCTCAATTCTGGCTTCTTTCTAGAATCATCTGGTTAAGCTTTTTAAAATGATATTATTCCCTGACTTGGTCTGAAGGTGAGTCCCAATCATCAGAATATATATTTGAAATTCCCCAGCTGATTCTAAGGTTACCGTGGGCTAAACAACACTACTTTGCCTACATTCTGAAATTCCTACTATAGGTCTAATAAGAGCCACTCAAAGCAAGGAAAAATCTACTTTATGGCCTCTGACTTTTTAAATATTACATGCATGTTTCCATTTCACAGTTCAAACAAATGAGAACCCACAAACTGACTTTACATTTATTCACTTAAGGATCATGATATATAAGTTTCTGTCTTGTCATATTTTCATTCTGACCATCAATCACCACCATCTATTGACTTTTTTTGTGTGTGTGCACAAGAAGCTGTATTGGGCACTGTGGGGCCACAAAGGTTTAAAACTCAAGTTCTCTGCCTTCAGGGAGCTCACCGTGTGACACATGAAAGGTGACTAAATGATGGAGCCAATGACCTCAAGAGGAGATCAAAGAGGAAATGGCTATGGCCTGAGACAGTTGGGAAATCTGCACTGGGCAGTGGTAAGTAGGGCTTAAACCAGGCCTTGAGGACTGAGTGGAATTCCAGTTAGAACCAAGAAAGGCATCCCCAGTAGGGAGAAAAACACTTTTGGGGTAGGTAAGAAGCAAATATCAATGTAATAAAAGTAAAATAAACTAATGAAAATATATATACACATTCTACACAATGCAAACCATATCTAGGGAGGCACGTAGCTCAGTATAAGGCCAACTGTTGTGCAAGGGGGTCATAATCACCCAGTCATTTTTTTGGTGATGACCACCCATGACACTGAAAATGAGAACTGGACTGGTGGATGAAATAGCTGGTTCGGGACAGGCATAAAGACAAGCTTGGGGAACAAGCCACCAAACAGCAGTAGTGGAAGTCCCTTCCCTCTCTCGTGCTAGGCCTACTGAAGAGACCTAACTGCCCAGACATCAAGGCAAATGCTCCAGCAGTTACAGTCGAACTCATGCCAAAGTTACACATTAGTTGTCATGTTATATGATTATCAATCATTGATTTTCAATTACTTTTACAATCGAACTCATGCCAAAGTTACACATTAGTTGTCATGTTATATGATTATCAATCATTGATTTTCAATTACTTTTATAATGCAATGGTCTTTTCTCTGGATTTCAGGATTAAAGCACTACTGTTCCATTTGTCTTTGCCTCCTAAAATAGTTAATTTTCCTATTTATTCCAATGTCTGGTCTTCATGCGAGATATTAACTAAATGTCAATGAATGATCTGGGTATGCATCATCTCAGGAAGTCAGTTGGCAAAATTAACATTTAGAAGTAGGCACCACTGGTTATTTCACACATTATTAACTTATATTACAATTCAAATAAGCTTACAGCTGGCAAAAAAAAAAAAATCTCTTCTGTAAAGTGATCTCAAACATAATAGGCTTAATCAGAGATAAATTAAATTAGGCAGCCATGCATACTACAGCATATTAATTCTGAGTAGTTATTAAATACATTTTCTGTTATCAGTGGTGTGAACAACATTATATGCAAACAGATTCTTCAAGAGGGTAGCGAATGAAGTTTATGTCTGGGAGGCTACGTGCCTGACATTTTCCCATGCTTTCTTATACTGTTAAATAATCTTTCCTGCTAATTGTGGCACTAGGTTTAGTTCCCATAAACAAGTCAAATTTACTCCCAGACAATTAAGCAAAAGAACAGCAAACAAAACTGCCAGGGTGATTTTGGGTTTTTCCAAAGGGAACTTTTCTACCTTTCTACGGCAATTTTTAAAAGAAGGCAGTAGTGAGGGACAGCTGGAGTAAAACTGTCCAAAGTATAAGGCAATGAATATTCATCACGTTAAAAAATGATACATCTCATTGTGTGTTTTGGGTCACCTGTGTTGCCTGAGAAGATCCAAAGAAGGAAATTATTAAGGTTCAATGCTATTTTGTAAATAAGCCTACCATTCTTCTCTTTTTCCTTAAATGGTTGTAATGTAAGCCATCAACTAGCGCTCAGATTCTATAAGCTAGCATACAGTGCTTTTGTGAAAGAAAATAAAAAGATACACCTAAGCCTTTATATACACACATACATACGCACACCCTCCCTTGATCGAATTCTGCCATATTATCTTGTTCTTTTATTAATCAATAAGGCCCTTTAATTTCTGCATCCAGAAGCAATGCAAGTAACTAGGCATGACCACCCTCCCACCCCCAAGTCGGAGAACAGCATTTGACACTCTTTGCACTTTGCACATTTAAAACTCAATGTAAGGTGACAAGAACATTAAGCTGCCCAGTGAGCAAAATGTGAAACTAATCACTATCTGTTCTTATCCGTGGGTACAATAATTGGCAAATTAAAGTGCCTGAGAATAGTTGGCCCACTTGCATCAAAAACATCACTTTAAAACGGCTAATGAAGATGAATGCATGCAGCCAGCTTTACTGACAACTCCTCCAAACACCAGCAGACTGAAAAGGCAACATTACAGCACCCATTTAATTTACTGTAAAGTACACAACATGTAGACTTTTTGTTATTTAAAGGAGCAAAATCCAAACCCCTTCAATATGTTTTATAAACATCCTGGTGGAATTAAGGCCGGTACTTACTCCTCAAGCCCCAGTGCTTTTCTTTTTATGCTAGAAAACTGCAATCAACTTGCCTACTAAAATGTTGTTTGTACCTTTATAACAGCTAGATTCAAATAAATATAAATGCCACAAAAAAGGGAAACAACTTAGTTTTAGTAACCTTGCTACTGTCCATCCATCCATCCATTTATCCATTTATGTGACATGTACTGAATACCTACTTTGTCCTAGGCACTTCTTGATATTTGGCACAAAGAGATGAATGACTTCTCCTTAGGGAGCTTGTCAGCCACTGGAGGAAGGCTGCATGCAAACAGACAGTGAAGAGGGACGACACGTTATTGTGGAAATACTTCCAGAGCACCTCACTCCTCTTAGAGGCTTTGGAGAGGAGAAGACTCTTGAGCTGAATTCTCAGATGTTATTGAAGGCATAAAATGGAGAATTTTTGAGGCTGAAAAACTTGAGAAAAATCTTCTAAGCTGAAAGAACAGCATGGGCAAAATCAACACCAAGGTCATGGTCTGCTTGAAGGAAAGAAATTGCCTTCAGAATATATGACGGAAATAAATACAGGAGGCAGGAGATCAACAGATGAGGAGGAGGAGAGGAAGGCAAGGGTGAGAATACAAAGGGCACTGGAAGCGTGTGTCAAGGAATTTGGGTTTAATTCTATAGGTAGTTGTTTGCAAATCACGGGCCAGGCAACCCTAGAGCCCTAGGGAGGGAGGGGGTTGGACGGGGAGGGCGTGGAGGGAAGGGGAGGCCAGGGAGTCAGGACTCTGTGTCCTGCAACTCTCCTTGAAGCACAGCAGCTTTGCTAGTATCTGTTTTATATTGGGCCATCTTAATTTTTCAAATAACTTTTAAAATTTGAACTAGTTTTAGATTTACAGAAAAGTTGCCAAGATAGTACAGAGAGTTCCCGTAAATGCCTCACTTAGTTTCCCCTAATATTAATCTTTTATATTACTGTGGCACATTTGTCATAACCAAGACACCAACACTGCTATTAGCTAAACTCCAGCCTACATTCCTATTCCACCAGTTTTTCCACTAATATACTTTCTCTGCTCTAGCTGATCCAGGCCAAGACACCACATTGCGTTTCATCATCATGTCTCTTTATCCCTTTTGATGTGTAACAGTTTCTCAGTTTTTCCTCATTACTCATGACCTTGACAGTCTCAAGAAATGTTAGCCAGTTATTTCAGAGGAAGTCCCTCACTTTGGGTTTGTCTGCTGTTTTCCACATGACCAGACTAGGGTTATGGGTTTGGGGAGGAATACTGCAGAGATAAGGTATATTTTCCATCGTGTCATAGCAGGAGGCATATGATATCAACAAAACTTACCACTTGTGATGCTAACCTTGATGACTAGTGTTTACCAGGATTCTCCTCTGGAAAGTTACTGTTTCTCTTCTTCACAAATTCTCTTACTGGGAGTCAGTCACTAAGTTCAGCTCCCATTGAAGGATGAGAGTAAACTTTACTTCCTGGAGGGAGCCATCTGTCTATGTTAGGTGGTTATTTTATAAGGAAGATCTGTCCCTTCCATTCCAGTTATTAATTTGTTCAATCATTTATTTATATTAGGATGAACTCATATATCTTCATTTTATACTTTCAACTGTAATCCAATACCACTTTATCTATTTTGTTGCTCAAATTGTTCAAGCCTTGGCCATTGGGAACTTTTTTAGGTCGGCTCTTATATCCCTTTGACATGCCCCCATTCTTCTGTTTTTTGAGTGCTTTATTGCTTTAGGGAATACCAATTGCTCCAGGTTTATATTCTATTTTTACTGCCTCAGCCCTAGAACCAGCCACTTTCTCCAAATATTCCTAGTTCCTTTTACCGGAGCATGATGTTTAGAAACCAGTGTTTGGGCACTGGTGTGCTAGCTGCTACTGGGGTAGCTCTGCCCCCAGGCCCTGTCAGCAGGAAGAGCTAGAGAACGTATGTAGGTATTCAAGCCCAGGTATACACACACAACCACAATTGTTCCTATACTTGCCCATCTGTATATATATATTAGGCTACACGTGAGTTCATATTTGACATGTCCAACCCTAATCCAGCACTAAGGGGTTCATTCCAGCCTTCCCTCCTTGCTTATCTGAAAATGCCCTGGCAGGGAGAAACCTGGTTCTCACTATCCATTTACTGTTGTTCAACTCCAGGATTTGAACATTCTTTTTTTTTTTTTTTTTTTTAAAGATTTTATTTATTTATTTGAG
>NC_138371.1:126491810-126548636 GCF_054177405.1 Leptonychotes weddellii | reverse complement strand
TTTTTTTTTTTTTTAATTATGTTATGTTAATCACCATACATTACATCATTAGTTTTTGATGTAGTGTTCCATGATTCATCGTTTGCGTGTAACACCCAGTGCTCCATGCAGTACGTGCCCTCCTTAATACCCATCACGGGGCTAACCCATCCTCACACCCCCCTCCCCTGTAGAACCCTCAGTTTATTTCTCAGAGTCCATAGTCTCTCATGTGAACCTTCTTTTGAAAACAGATTTCCACTACTTTAAAAGAAGGAGAAAAAGCCTGAAAATAAACATTGTAAGAGAAGGTCATTAGGTTATTTTATGTATAAAAGTACCATAACTATATTTGTATTTTTAGAAACACTATCCTGAGATGAGTGAGAGATGGCTCAAAGAGGGCTGAGCCGTGAGGTAAGGATGCTGTGATTCTCCACACGGGAGGGTAAGGACCTGCCATAGCTACGGGAATACAGAAGAAGGAATCAATTTGAGAGAGATTTTAGAAGATTAATGCATAGAAGTGATTAGATGTGGAAAGTGAGAGAGAGAAGTCAGAGATGAGTGTGGATTAAATAATGCGGTACACAGTGTGCTTTTATCTGAGTTAGAAAAGACACTGGGAAGAAAGGGTTTGGGAAGGAAATAACTACGTCTAGGGCCTTCTAAGTGGAATATCCATGTGGACATGCTTCAGAGGCTTCCTGGAATGAGGTTCGGATTTCAAGAGAGTTGTCTAAGCTGTAGAAGTGAATTTCAGGGTCTTAAGCCCAAAAAGGAAGATGGAAAACCTTGGGACTGGATGAAAAGGCGAGGAATGTATGAAGAATAAAGAATAAAAGATTGGGGCAACAGCCTATCCAACATGACTATTGACAGATACATGCTGAATTTTAATACAAAGCATAGAATGAAAAGGACTTTTGAATTAGATAGTATATAGTGCTACAGAAATATAACAGCATTATTTTTTTTTATCATCATCACTGTAATTGTTCTGTTTTCACCAAACCATTTCACGTTTCTTGTAGGCACACAGGAAGACTATAATACCCACTAACCCTTGCATTTAGATGTAAACGTAACTAATTCTAGCCAAAGGAATGTGGATTGGCACATGCAGCCAGAGCCCTGAAAATCTCCTGTGGGATCCTCTACTTCATTGTCTATCCCAATGTCTAGTTCATTGGTATTGGGTACAAGATAAAGTGAAATATTCAAGAATAAAAACTGTATGAGGCACTTAATGGATGAAAAAACTTTTGAAAAAATTAAACATCCATTTATGATAAAACACTAACCAACCAGGAATGGAAAAGAACTTTTCCAATCTGATAAAAAGCATCTCTGAAAATCCTACAGCTAAAATCTTATTCAATTTTTAATATAATAAAAGGGTCCTCAGGAAATCAGGAGCAAGGCAAGGATGCCCAATCTCACCACTTCTGTCCAAGGAGATTTGAACCACTACAATAAAGTAAGAAAAAGAAATAGAGGATAAACATTGGAAAGAAACAGAACTGTATCTATGTGCATAGTTTATATTTAAAAATCCTATGACATCTACCAAACAATAATTATAGCTAGTAAGTAAGTTTATAAAATCACAGGGTACAGTTTTATTTTTATACTGAGATACAATTCACATACCATATATTTTACCCTTTTTAAGTGTATAGTTCAGTGGCTTTGGATATATTTACAAGATTGTGCATCTATCGTCGTTGTCTAATTTCAGAATGTTTTCATCACCTGAAAAGGAAACCCATACCATCAGCGCTCACTCCCCATTCCCCCAAGTCCCCAAGTCCCACTAGTCTACTTCCTGCCTCCATGCAGTTGCCTAGTCTGAACATTCCACATAAACGGAATTAGGCAATATGCGGTCTTTTGTGTCTGACTTCTTTCCCTTGGCAATCTGTTTACAAGGTTCATCCACATTGTAGCATTTATCTGTATCTCATTCCCTTTTTTGGCTGAATAATATTCCATTGTGTGTATATGCCACATTTTGTTTATCCATTCATTAGCTGTTTGGGTTTTCTACACTTTCAGCTATTAGGAATAATATTGCTATGAACATTTGTGTATGAGTTTTTGTGTGAACATATATATATATTTTAAGATTTTATTTATGTATTTGTGAGAGAGAGAGCACGGGAGAGAGAGAGAGTGAGAGTACAAGGAGGGGGACCTGCAGGCAGAGAGAGAAGCAGGCTCCCTACTAAGCAAGGAGCTAGATGTGGGACTCGATCCTAGGACCCTGGGATCATGACCTGAGCTGAAGGCAGACGCTTAACTGACTGAGCCACCCAGGCATCCCAGTGTGAACATATATTTTCAGTTCTCTTGGGTCTATACCTGAGAGTAGAACTGCAAGGTCAAATGGTATTTCTATGAATAACTTTTTGAGGAAATGCCAAACTCTCTTCCAAAGTGGTTGCAGCATTTTACATTCCCACCAAAATGAATAATGGTTCCAAATCTCTCCCTCCTCACCATCACTTAGTATCATGTCTTTTTTATTTTAGTAATCCAAGTGGGTATGAGGTGGTATTTTATTGTGGTTTTCATTTGTGTTTTCCTAATTACTAATGATGTTGAGCATCTTTTCATGTGCTTATTTGCCATTTTTATATCTTTGGAGAAAAGTCTATTCAACAATTTTCCCCATTTTTAAGTTGAAATTTTTGTCTTTTTATTGTTGAGTTGTAAGAATTTTTTATATGTTCTAGATACTAGATGTTTACCATCCATAGAGTTTGCAAATATTTTCTCCCATCTTGCAGGTTTTCTTTTCACTTTCTTGATAGTGTCCTTTGAAGCACAAACGTTTTTAATTTTAATGAAGACCAATTTATCTTTTTCTTTTGCTATTCATGCTTCTGATGTTATATCTAAGAAACTACTGCCTAAACCAAGGTCATGGAGGTTTATACTTATGTTTCCTCATAAAAGTTTTATGGTTTTAACTTTTCCACTTAAATCTTCGATTCATTTTGAGTTAATTTTTGTGTATGGGGTGAGTAACAGTCCAAATCACTGTTTTGAATGTGAAAATCTAGTTGTCCCAGCACTATTTGTTGAAAAGACTATTATTCTCCCATTGAATTGTCTTGGCATCATTCCTATAAGTCAATTGACCATAGATATATGGGTTTATTTCTGAACTCTCAATTCTATTCCATTGATCCATCTGTCTATCCAATCTGCTGGTACCATATAGTCTTGATTACTGTAGTTTTGTAGTAAGCTTTAAAATCTGGAGTGAGTTCTCCAACACTATTCTTTTGCAAGATTGTTTCAGTTATTCGGAATCTCCTGTATTTCATAGAAAGTTTAGAATCATCTTATAAATTTCTTTTAAAAACCCAGCTGAGACTAGGGACTGCTTTAAATTTGTAGATAAAGTTGGGGAGAATAGGATTATATTATTATCTATAAAAATACAGATTATTATCTATATAATATAGATTATATTTTGCATTATATTCATACATTCATAGATTGCCATCTTAACAACATAAGTCTTCAAGAACATGTGGTGTCTATTTATTTAGGTCATCTTTTTTTTCGACAATGCTTTTTTAGTGTTCACTGTCCATGTATTAGGTTTCTTTTGTTATGTTTATTCCTAAGCATTTTATTATTTTTGATGCTATTTTAAATGGAATTATTTTAATTTCATTTTTAGATTGCTCATTGCTGGTATATAGAAATATATCTGGTTTTAATATACTGATCTATCCTGCAGCCCTACTGCACTCATTGATTAGCCCCAGTAGTTTTGTGTGTGTGTGAATTCCTTAGGATTTTGTCTATATAAGACTGTGCCATTTGTATACAGAGTTCATTTTATTTGTCCCTTTCCAATCCAGATGCCCTTTATTTCTTTTCTTCTTGCCTAACTGCCTTGGCTAAAACCCCCAGTATATTATTGAATAGAAGTGGCAAGAGCAGATATCCTTGTCTTGTTCCTCATCTTTGGTGGGAAACTTTTTCAATCTTTCACCAATAAGTATGATGTTAGCTGTGGGTTTTTCATAGATCTCCTTTATCAGGTTGAGAAAGTTTCTTTATTTTTCTAGTTTGTTGAATAGTTTTATCATGAAAGGTATTTGGTCAAATGCTCTTTCTGGGTCTACTGAGATGATCTCATCGTTTTTGCCCTTTTTTCTATTAATATGGTATCTCACAGTGATTAACTTTTGAATGTTTTACTAGCCTTACATTCCTGAGATAAATCCCACTTGGCCATGGTGTATGAGTCTCTTCACATGTTGTTTTATTCCTAAAGAATATCTGTCTGGGGGTGCCTGGGTGGCTCAGTCGGTTAAGCGGCTGCCTTCGGCTCAGGTCATGATTCTGGGGTCCTGGGTTCAAGCCCCATGTCCGGCTCCCTGCTCAGCAGAGAGCCTGCTTCTCCCTCTCCCTCTGCCTGCCACTCTGCCTACTTGTGGTCTCTATCTCTCTGTCAAATAATAAAAAAAAAAAGAATATCTGTCTGTAGCTTTCTTATATTTGCTTTATTTTGGTATCAGGATAATACTACAATTATAGTTTTATATATTAGCAGTAAGCAATTAGGAGATAAAAAATTGAAATTTCACCTAAAATATTAAAAATACTTAAAGTTCTTAATAATATGAACCAAGAAGCATATAACAATTTTATACTAAAAACTACCAAATATTGCTGAGAAATATTAAAAAAGACCTATATAAATGGAGAAAGAATATATGCTTATGGATTGGAAGGTTCATTATTGATGATACTCAATTCTTCCCAAATTGAGGCTTAGATTCAACATATTCCCAATCAGAACCCCACTAAGCTGATTATTTTTTAGAAACTGGCAAGCTAATTCTAAAATGTATATAAAATTTCATAAAAACTAGGATATCTAAACCAATACTGTAAAAGAAGAACGAAGATGGAAGGCTCACACCATCTGCTTTGAAGACTTAACTATAAAGCTATGGTAAACAATACAGTGTGGTACTAGCATAAAAAGCAACAAAATCAATGGAACAGAATAGAAAGCTCAGAAATAGATGCACACTTATATGGTCTCTTGATTTCTGAGAATAGCATCAAGGCATTCATTCCATTAGGGAAAGGAAAAGTCTTTTCAACAAACGGGGCTAGAAGAATTTAATATCTTATAATATAGAAAATAATAAACCTAACCCGGACCTCACATAATACACAAAAGTTAATTCAATATGGATCATAAATCTAAACATAAAAGCTAAAACTATAAAGTTCTTTAAGGAAGCCATAGTTTTTTTTTTTTTTGCCTTGGGGATAAAGTTATTTTAGGATACAAAAAAACAATATCTATGAGAGAAAAACACCAATAAATTACATCTCTCAAAATTAAAACTTCTGCTCACCAGAAGACATCACTTAAGAGAATGAATAGGCAAGCCATAGAGTGGAATTGTTAAGAAATGGTTACAAAGTTTGTATCTGATTTTATATATAGTAAACCTCAAAAATAAAAGTACAAACAACCCAATATAGAGATGGGAAAATAATTTAATGGACATTTTATGAAGGAAGATATATGAATGCCCAGTAAGCACATAAGGTTTCCAGATATGAATCATTAAGAAAAATACATATTAGATAACAAGGAAATACCACTAAAAACCGATCAGAGTGGCTAAAATTTAAAAGACTGACAACACCAAATGTTGAGGATGTAGAACAACTACAACTATCATATACTGTTTGTAGGGATGTAAAATGGTGCAACTGCTTTGGACAAAGACCTGGAAATTTTTGTGAAATTGAATATATACATACGATGACTTAAATTCCACTCTTTGATATTAACCTAATAGAAATGAAAGCCTATGTTTACCAAAAGACTTGTTCAGGAATGCTCATAATAACTTCATTTATAAGAGTCAAACCTGCAAAGAGCAAAGGTGTCCATCCATAGAAGAATGGATCAACGAACTGTGGTATACTTATAGAATACAATTTCAGTCCACAGAAAATAGAAATGCATTGCAAAGGAAACAGTCAACAAAACCAAAAGACAACCTACAGAATGGGAGAAGATTTTAGCAAATGTTTTATCAGATAAATGTTAGTATCCAAAATCTATAAAGAACTTATCAAACTCAACACCCAAAGAATAATCCAGTCAAGAAATGAGCAGAAGACATGAACAGACATTTCTGCAAAGAAGACATCCAAATGGCCAAGAGACACATGAAAAAATGCTCAACATCACTCGGCATCAGGGAAATACAAATCAAAATGACAATGAGATACCACCTCACACCAGTCAGAATGGCTAAAATTAACAAGTCAGGAAACGGACAGATGTTGGCGGGGATGCAGAGAAAGGGGAACCCTCCTACATTGTTGGTGGGAATGCAAGCTGGTGCAGCCACTCTGGAAAACAGTATGGAGTTTCCTCAAAAAGTTGAAAATAGAGCTACCCTACGACCCAGAAATTGCACTACTGGGTATTTATCCCAAAGATACAGATGTAGTGATCTGAATGGGCACTTGCACCCCAATGTTTATAGCAGCAATGTCCACAATAGCCAAACTATGGAAAGAGCCCAGATGTCCACCAACAGATGAACTGATAAAGATGTGGTATATATATACAATGGTTATTACTCAGCCATCAAAAAAATGAAATCCTGCCATTTGCAACAATGTGGATGGAACTAGAGGATATTATGCTACGTGAAATAAGTCAATCAGAGAAAGACAATTATCATATGGTTTCACTCATATGTGGAATTTAAGAAACAAAACAGAGAAGCCTATATAGGGGAAGGAAGGGAAAAATAAAACAAGATGTAATCACAGAGGGAGACAAACCATAAGAGACTCTTAACCATAGGAAAAAAACCTGAGGGTTGCTGGAGGGGAGGGGAGTGGGGAATGGGGTAACTGGGTGATGGGCATTAAGGAGGGCACGTGATGTAATATACTATAATGTAATAAAACATACTCACCACAGAAGAGTATGTGGTGTATGATTCTGTTTACACGAAGTTCTAGAACAGAAGTGATTTACTCTGGGTGGTTGAAGAGGGCTGGGGATTTGCTGGGAAGGGGTATGAGGGAATTTTCTCATTTGAGCACATTTGTCAGAACTCACAGAAATGTACACTTAAGATCTGTGTATTTTATGTAAATACTTATTTTGCCTAAAAAAAGAATTATAAAAAAAATCACAAAGTATGAATTCTAGTAATGATACATAAACCAAAATATTTGGGGAAACGGTAGTGATGTCTATAACTTACTTATTAAAATGTATCCAAAAAGAAGATGGATTCATGGATGGCTAGAGGGGTGGAATGATAGTGGTGGGTATATGGGTGTTCACTATACATTTCTTTCAACCTTTCTGTATGGTTAAACATTTTCATAATAAAATGATGTAAAAGAAAAAATTCTTAAAAATGGAGTCTTTCACAATAAATAATGAGTTAAAAAAATCAAAAGAAAAAAGAAAGTAATCCCAGCTCTGTAAGATACTAGCCATGTGAATTTGGCAAACTATTTAAATAGTCTAAATCTAAATTTCTTTATTTATGAAATGTAATGTGATAAATAATACCTTCTATATAGGATTGTTAAAGGAATGTACTTGCTCATATATGTAAAAAACAGTTCCTGGGATAAATAAGCACTGAGTAAATGTTTTATCTACTATTTTTAGTGAGCATAGAGTGCCTGTGGCCATAAACTCACAAAAATAAAATGTCTCAAAAACAGAAGAGGAGGACAATGTTTGCATATTTCATGAAAGCAATTGTTATGCTTGTTGCACAGATAAAGTCAGATTCACTGTGATTTTTTCCTATGCATGAATGTCATTTATTAGGATCTCAAAGTGAATGAGCTAGTAGAAAGGAAATACTATATTTTTGAAAACCCATAAAGCGTATTTTTAGAAATGGTATTTCCTTGACTTTAAATTCCAGGAAAATGCTAACACACGGCATGAAGCATGCTGGGCCCAGAAAAGCAAGCCTGCCAGATGCCACAGCAATAAATAGAGTGAGTCCTTGGAGAGGAAGCATAAAGCGAGAACATGTAGCATTATGTCTCCCAAACCCTTCCCGTCTGGTATTTAGCCCACTGAAGTCATGGGGTTTTTGGAAATTCACCCTTGTAGGCCACTTTTAATTAATTTTCTTATTTATTTGCTCAACAAACACTTAAATCACAGCCTACTTTCGGCACAGTTCTATGCATTGCCCTACAGGATCTAACCAAAATGATTACCTTACCTGGGTAAGGTAATCTTAGGAAAAAAAAGTTCTAAGTGCAGTAAAAGAAGAGAATAGTACCATTTACACCCCACCACCTCTTTTTTCAAGATTCACTTTAAAAATACAATTTTAGCATTTTTAATCAATAGATGAAGCAACTGCATGTTTTCCTAAGTTACAGAAATTCTCAGACAGGAAAGAAGGCAGCAGAATTTATGTGGGTTATAGCCTACTTTGCTGAGAAGTGTGTAAGTAAGAATACGTTTTTATAAATGATATTTTCTATTGTGCTTATAAACATCATTTTTATAAATGGATATTGTAAATGCAAGTGGAATTTCTTCATGTGGTATCTTTTACTAAATTGAAATGTAGTAATGTTTCTAGTAAGAAAACTGACCTTTAGAATGTTGAAAATTTTTCATCTTATTTTGACTGCTGTTTGGGGGGTTGTCAAATATAAATACTTATGATAATTCCAAGAAACTGTGATTAATGGATTTTTACCCAGGATTTTAAAATAACAAAAGAAATTCTTTTAAATGAAAGGAAAAGTACATTCCATTCCCTCAACTCATCTTTATTTTGGGATTATACTTTCTCTGCTAAAATTTAAGATGGAATTTCTAACAGTGATGGCATTGTTCAGTAAATAGCACTCCTTTGTGTGTGTGAAACATTTCAAATGAATGGAAATGATCTCAGACTTTCTAATCTGGAAAACTTTCACCTATAGTATTTGTTCAAATGTTGTCCATATTTTCAGGGAAACATTTAGAAAAATGTCTTTCTCATAAAAATATGTCATTCCCTTGTGTCTATTTAAAAAGGAACTCCCTCTCCTACCTCCAGTGTGGGGGCACACACACACAAACCCAACGCTATCAAGAGAAGCTAGAGATAAAATTAAAGAGACACTGACTGCACGCCAAATTCTCGGATAATAGGGAAGAGGAAGCTGGTTAGCAATCACCTCTCCCAGCTCTTATATTTTCCTCCCATTTATCTCTCCTGGGCTGGGGGGCTGGGATGTCCATACTCTATGACCTCTTTCTTTTTTTTTTTTTTTTAAGATTTTATTTATTTATTTGAGAGAGAGAATGAGACAGAGAGCATGAGAGAGGGGAGGGTCAGAGGGAGAAGCAGACTCCCCACTGAGCAGGGAGCCCGATGCGGGACTCGATCCCGGGACTCCAGGATCATGACCTGAGCCGAAGGCAGATGCTTAACCGACTGAGCCACCCAGGCGCCCCCTCTATGACCTCTTTCTTGAGTGGAGACACAAGCTGTGAGTCAGGTGTCCTGTGCTTTAATATCTTATTATTCTTCCCCTTGAGTGAAACCTTACTGTTGAGGGGAAATAAAATGTTATATGTAAATGAAAATAGTCACTTGGAAATCATCTTTCTAGGTTTCATCACCAATACACCTGTAATTTTAAAACACCCTTTTAATTTAAATAGTAATAAATTTGTCAGGCAACTATATTAGGAGATCTATACTCAAAGTTTACCACTGACTTTAGGTTAATCTACTGTTTTCTAAGTTAGTACACATTGCTGGGGCACCTGGGTGGCTCAGTTGGTTAAACACTGAACTTCCGCTTAGGTCAAGATCTTGGGGTCTTGGGATCGAGCCCCACAGTGAGCTCCCCACTCAGCAGGGAGCCTGCTTCTCCCTCTCCCTCTGCCAGCCCCCGTTCATACTCTCTCTCTCAAATAAATAAATAAAATCTTAAAAAAATTAATACACATTGCTCAGAATGGTAAAAGGCCAAACTTTTGTAATTCCTCCCAGTGTGGATCATCTTATTAGGAGGAAGTTAGGGATTCAAGAAGCAGGATGGAGAGGGTTTTTGTTGTTGTTGAGATTTTTACTACTGTATTTACTTGAGAGGCTATAACTATCCTTGGGATTAAACATCACGTAATTCCAACAAGTGTGTTCTCTCTGGTTCACCCAGATTAGGGAGATTTCCCCATGTTAATTTTGTCTCTTTCACAAGCATCCTTGAAATTCTTTGTCCTTCCTTAATTATTTATGTCTGTATCTCAAGTAGTAAGAGCACACTTGAAATTTACAATTTTTCTAGGTTCCTAATACTCATTAGTTTTGTTTTCTGCCTAGACTTGTTAAACTAATTTTATCTTCAACACTTTCAGGAATAATGCATTACTTATCTTTACATGTTGCATAGTTGTTTCTATACTGAGGAATCCAAATTTAGGTTTCAATTTACTCAAAATGAACTTGCTGATCCTCTAATCTGAATCAAAACCCAGACTGATTATTTACTCTTTTCCATTCCATTTCAAATGTTAACAGATACTTTCTCAAATTATATTTGAAAAACTTACAATCCAACATCATGACCAATTGTCTTTCTGCCAAGCCATTCTTTTCTTGTGGCGCTGACCCTGCTGACGGCCAACGGGACCATTCTTGAGTGCTCCAAGTCCAGCAACTCAGAGGTGTTCCAGGCAGTGCGGGCGCACCTGGTCTGCCTGGGAGTGATTCTCACCGTCACCCTGCAGTGTGTGCCCCAGTTCCACTTGCAGGAGATCTCCTCCCCCTCAACCCTGGAAGAGGTTCTTAACAACCTGGACAGCCACCTGAAGAAATCTGAATATTTTTGCTTCCTGTGGTTCCCGCACAGCGAGAACGTCAGCGTCATCTACCAGGACCACACCAACAAGCCCCCCTCCTCTTCCGCCAACTGGTTTTGGGACTATGCCATCGGATTCTATTTCCTGGAGTTCCTGCTCTGGATCAGCTCCTTCCTGCCGATCCTGCTGGGCTGGATCAATTGCTGCTTCTTCTGGCTCCTGTTCACCAGGAAGAAGGAGAGCAGCAACCTCAGCTACAAGATCTTCAGCTACAAGTGCCACTTCAAGCAGCATGTCCAGGACTGGGCCATCCCCAGAGAGAAGACTAAGGAGAGCTTGCTGGAACTGAAGGCCACGCTGGAGGCCCACCCCAAGATGGTGGCCCACTACCCCATGGAGGTCCACTTCACCCATGGGGATGACATCCTGCTGAGCCCCTGCTTCCAGAGGGACAGCTGCTACATGAACATCATCATGTATGGGCCCTATGGCAAGGACGTGCCCCGGATGGACTACTGGCTGACCTACGAGACCATCATGAGGAAGGTCGGGGGCAGGCCCCACTGGGCCAAGGCCCACAACTGCACTCAGAAGGACTTTGAGAAAATGTACCCAGCCTTTTCGAAGTTCTGTGCCATCCAAGAGAAGCTGGACCCCACCAGGATGTTCCTGAATGCGTATCTGGAGAAGGTGTTCTACTGAAGTAGAAATGAGCCCACCCCATCTCATCCCTCAGGCCCACCTTCAGTGAGGCTGAAGGCTCAACATCCCACGGGCCTGGAGGGGAGCAGACCTCTCTCTGCAGGCCTTCTGCTGCTGCCCCCACAGCTGCACCAACCCCCAGCCATGAGCTTGGATCTGCGCAGGGCTCCCCATTTTCCTAATTTCTGTATCCTCACAACAACCCCATGCAAAGAGCACCCAAGTCTCCATGGACATCATTTACATGTGGCAGTCCTTTTTCCTGAACCTACAATCACCACATTCTGTTTTCCCAGAAAATAGAGAAACCCCAAAATGTTATGTTTGTTTAAGAGGTTGGGGATTCGGTCATTCATGGGTTCCACCTGCCAGCTAGGGGTCTGTGACTCCCGGGCCCCTAATAACATGTGTTTGGGCACCGTTGTTGTGTGTACTGGGCTCTACCTCCTTACACCCTTGAGGGTTTCCCAAGTGCTCTGGGGCTGCCCTCTTCCAGTTTCTGTCTGTCCACCTGACTTCCCATCGCCTGACCTTCAAACATGTCTATTTCAGGGGATGTGTGGGGAGTGGGCCTACTCCTTGCCTTCTTTTAAATAAAGACCAAGAATTATTAAAAAAAAAAAATTCTATGGACTCTGATATAAAAGAAAAGGAAAAGGGATATAAGGGGATGACAGCAGGCCTATTAGTACTGGACACATTTCCTCATTTTCTTCTGCAGTTCCATCTCGGCTGGTATCAGAAGCCTGCTGTCCCACTCCAGCCCCTGGGAGAATCACCCTGAAGAGGGAAGGCTACCGATCAGGTGACAACTGGAGCGGAGTCCCTGTGCAACACCTTGGTGGCAGACAGATGGACAGAGCAGGTATTTTATTTTCTAAAGTAAGATCTGCCGAGATGAAGAGTGTGTGATTTGTTGGAATTCCACCACACTTATTAACAAATATGCCAAGTGAGAACCTGGGGCCATCGGCAGATCTATCATTACACTGGGTACTGAATCATAATTTAATGTGAGAAGATAGCCCTAATGATCTCACATTGGGAATATTTGCACTACCAGAATAAGTTCCACTTAAAAACATGTGTGAGTTAAGATTGAAAGCATTTCCCTGCTGATTCCAGACATAGAGCAAAGCCCAAATGTTGCGGTAAGGTCCAGCAAGCAGCTACAGGTAATGCATGCCAGAATTCCTGACAGAAACTCTATTTTCTGAAGACTTATACCAGGTACAAAAGTCTGCTGAAAACTAAACTTGGCCCAAATCTTAGCTTAGTAGAACTCCATCAAATACAGAGAAAAATAAAGGGTGGGGGGGGAAAAACCCTACAGACTTGACTTTCAGAAAAGACCACAGCATTGCTTGCAAGGGAGACCAAAGGAACTTCTCAATACTTATTAATCTTTTTATATAGAAAATTACATTTGGCAAGTGGTAAGATAATTTACAGTATAATAATTTTCAGCATCTTGAAGGGAATAAATAATTAAAAAGAGTGAGAATTGAACCCAGGAAAGGTTCTGTCAATTCTAGAAATAATTGCTCTTACTCCTGAATTTTTCAAAGTTGCATTTTTTTTTTTTTGTGGTGTCAACTGGGTCAGCCCACAGTCATACACAAAAATATGACTGACAAAAAAAAAAAAAAAAAAGCTTTAATCCCTTAGAATAACAAAACAGAACCAAATATGAGAGTAGTCCAAACTCTAATACACACAGCTCTTACAATTTTAAGGGAGTAGACGCTTGGTTTGACAGCCCTAAATAATCTGGGAACCCTGAAACAGAGACTTTAATTCTAATAATTCTCAAAAATTAATGTTCTCAGTTAACTCTGATCTTTCATTTGTTTTTATACCTCAGTTTTCAATCACAGGAGGTCAAAATGTTGAAGCTAAGCATTCTAGTAGATGAAAGATGATTACTAGGAAGGCTAAAATACCTCCAAGTCAAATGACCACATAACCTCTACAAATATTTATTACTGTAACCTCTACAAATATTTATTACCTTGTTTATTCATTCAACCATTCAACAAAGATTTATTTAGCACGCGTTGGGCAAAACATTCACAAGATAATCCTAAATACTAAAACAGTACAAATATATATTCCTTTGAGGATTTTTGATAGTACCCCTTTTTTTGAGGGCAGCAGACACTAAACAAATATTTAATTTTAGATCTGGAAAGTTTTAACATTATATCTACCTTTTTAAAAATCACACATTTTTCTAATGTTGTTATAAAACCAAGAGATGAAAGGAAATGTTTGCTTGCTCCAATGAAAAAGAAAAGGCCTCCCAAACTAGGGGACCCCTGGGATGGTGGAGTGTGAAAAACTGTGCAAATAGACTTTAAAAACTTTCTCTCGTGGATGCCAGCTGAAGGTCAGAGTCTAAGGGTTGGAAGTAATTCCTTCTTCCTTCTTGCATTCTCTCCGTCTTTGCTCTATTTCTTCTGTCTTTTCTCACAGTTTGGACACAATTATCTTTGAGTGAGATGGAACCAGCGAAGCCACATTAGAAAATGCCCGTCGGAAAAATCAGGAGGGAAGGATGAAGGCGCATCTAACAGTAACAACGGAACAAGGTAGAAAAGTTTGCTGACAAGAAGGAAGAAAAGGTTTTGTTGTAGAATTTAAAGAAGAAATATTTCTCAAGGGCCTATTCAGTGACAGGCAGGATGTAGCCACACCACGTAGGAAACCCCTATGTTCACTGTGAATGATAAAAAAAAAAAAAAAAAGAAACCTGGTAAATGCTCTGTTGTGAGAAGGTAGATATACTTTATTTGGAAGACTACACAATAATTAACTACTAAGAATGCGCCAGATGTCCATATACTAACATAATTAAAAAAAAAAATGTTGAGGAAAAATAAGTTGCAAAGGTACAAATTCAGTATGATCTCACCCATTTAAAAATAATACTCCTATATATATATATATATATATATATATATATATATACAGATACACACTTACATTAGTTATGGATACATATCTATATGTCTACATCTATCCCTCCATAACCAGTATTTATAATATAACATAATATAAATGGAATAATATACAATAATTTTATTAGTGTTCATATTACTTCTGGGGATGGATGAATAAGAAGGATGGTGACTTTTTTTTAGCTTTAAAAAAAAGAGATCCAGGGCGGAATTGGTGCCTTCTGCAAGATTGAAATCATGGCAGGTCCAGAAACTGATGCTCAATTCCATTTCACTGGTATCAAAAAATATTCCAACTTTTATACTCTCACAGGTAGAATGAATTGTGTACTGGCCACACATGGAGGCACTGCTTTGATGATCTTATACTTCAAGTTAAGGTCTAAAAAAACACCAGCTGAGAAAGCAACATAAACGAATTTTAACCTGCACCTCATCTGTTAAGTTCCCATGCCTGGAGAAGCTAACGTCAACTCATCATGTGATACTCAATTTGTACAATAAATTATGAACCTGGAAAAAAAAAAAAGAGATCTGAAACAAATATGATAATATAAATATATTAAAATATGGGGGTGGATATATAGGCTTTTTCATTTTCTGTAGGTTTAAACCACTTCATAATAAAAAATGTATTTTAAAAATTGTGTGGTTTAAAAGAAAGATCTGTAGAAATTTGGGCAATTAGAATGAACTATTTATTCTTGTAAGTCCAATTTTCTTACTTTTGAGCCTAGAATATACAAGGCTGATTATTTTCCATCTTTAGCAAGAGGAACAATGGAGAGTTAATGTAGAAGAAAAGACTGTCCTTGATATGATAAGTCAGTGGCACTTTTGGCAAATGGATGGTAATTTCCAGATGGAAGTGAATTATCTGAACATAATTATATTGAATCCTCTAGCTTTAAAAGAGTGTTTCAATCATATACTATCCATGTAAGTCACTCTTTTCTTCCTTATGGGGTGTGAATGTGAGGTTTAAGGGATGGTTAATGGATGCCACATTTTCATTGCTGCTAAAAATATATAATTAGAGTCTGGATTTGGGAATAACAATTTACACATTTAAAGTATTGATTAGCTGTTCAAGACCACACTTGACTTTTTTTTTTACCCCTCATGAAGACTTCCTGTTCTTTCAAAATTACCATTAAGCATTTTCCTAATGTAATTCCAAGGATCTCACTGAGTACTAAGGTACTTTAGCAGGAAGGAAACCTGCAAACATTTTATTAACTTTGGATCATTTGCAATTCTTGGAATTAATAGCAAAGAGCCAGAGGGTTTTTTGTTGTTTTTTTTTTAAATCGTAATGGTAAATAAGCCTGAAACATTTCACTAGTGAGGCAAGAGTCACGAGATATATTGTTAAATATGAGGGGTAAAAATATATCACAGACACAAGTGGTATTACACAGTACACATTTTTCTGAAAAAATAGTCTCCATGCATGAGGATTAGATATATACCCACAATAAGAGGGCATACTGACCTATAATTTTCAATATTACATCCTTGTATTTTTTATTATATGCTATTTTTCAGCTAGTAGAGGAACATGGTCTCATAAAGTTAATATTTATTCTTCCATGTTTATAGAGCTAGTAGTGCATTTCAGGAAATGAGAAACTCTGAAAAGTCAAATAGAACTTGGTGTCTGGTGCACAAAAGAAGACAGAACAGGAAAATCACCATGTTTAAAAAATCTGGCTGAGGAACTCAGTCATAAAGCTTTCAATAATTAAATAATATAAGATAAGGGAAGCCTTTGATGCTATTATTTCTCTCTTCATACACGTAAGCCTTTTTAGATATATATAATAAATCTTCTCATGTAGGAATCCTCATTTTACTAGAAAACAGAGTCCTCTAGTCCAGTCCCTATTTTCAACTCTGTACTTACCATGTACATTTTGTAGAAGGTAAGGCAGATATTAAGTATAATCTATTATAACAACCCAGATACTCCTACTTAGAATTGTATCTGTAAGTCATGAACACTTCTCATTTTGTTAATAAGTAACTTCTGTACTAGGGAATTAAATGATTTCTTATGTTAAAAAATTCATAGTGATTCATAGGATTTTGTTTTTCTATGGAAAGGTACCTATATTATGGTAAATGTCTCAAAAAATCAGAGCCTTTTTAAAAAAATGTTTTAGTGAGAGAGGGAGAGAGCTCTACATATTATGTATTACAATATATTTCTAGGATGTGCTTTTTTTTTAAAGATTTTATTTATTTTAGAGAGAGAGAGCACACACGCATGCGTGAGTGAAGAGGGGGCAGAAAGAGCGGGAGAGAGAGAATCTTAAGCAGACTCCCTGCTGAGTGCGGCACCCAAAGAGGGGCTCGATTTCACTACCCTGAGATCTTGACCTGAGTTGAAATCAAGAGTCAGATGCTTAACCGACTGAGCCACCCAGGCGCCCCAAGAAATCAGAGCCTTAACAGACCATCTGTGGGAGAAATTTGCCAAAGCTCAAATGTTTTTACATTCTTTCAATTTACAACTTTCCTTGAGACCTTGGAAGGATCCAGAAAGATAAAAGTCATCAAGTCATTTCCCCATTCTCTGCTTGAAGCATGAAGTAGGAGCCATCAATAAGCAAGTGAGGGAGAAAGGAGAAATGTTGATGGAGGGTGGGTGAAGCAAGGGATATTGGATTGAAGGGAGGGAGAGTTTCAGCTGTAATCAAGAGCCCTTTAACCTCCCCAAAAACTGATCCTCAAATTTCTGAGGAAGCCCATGATGTGGACCAGGGAGTTGAAACTAGGGTACATGGTGAAAAGCAAGTGAAGAAATATTCCTTTGTTACTTACCTTTTTCAGTCTTCCCTCAGATGTCAGCTTTTCTACCCTTTCTCGGTGACTGAGCTAATACCTTTGCAACATCAACCCCACTATTTCCTCTGGGGTCTAGGTCCTTTCTTCTCTAAATCCTCAGAGCTGTCCTCTCTTTGCTATTTTCCTGCACTGAGTTCTGATATTATCTTTCCCATAGCCATGTTCCCATATCAAACAGCAGTGACGTCCTTTAAACACCAAACCAGAAATTCTAGTTCTCCAAAAGAGCATTCATATATGCATGTTACTGTTTCTGGACAGTTGAGAAGTAAATGTAAGCCCAGAATAGAAGTATGATGGAGTGGGAAGAGAACAGTACCCAGCATTAAAAACTGGGGTTTAGGCCCAGCCCCACCCTTAACTCAACTCTGCCGGTTTCAGCATCCTCAATTCAAAGTGAGGAGTTTGTAGTCTGGGCAGTCCTCATCCTCTGCAGGCAGATGTGAAGGAGGTCTGAATCTGGTTATCTCTCACAATGACTGGGGGCTGAGGGAGCTAACTAGTCTTTGGGTCCTGGAAACCAGGGCTATTGACCGTTCTAAATCTCATGGGACAATCTTGCATCATCAAAAACTGCCCCTTCCGAAATATCAATAAAGGTCCCACTGAAAAACACTGATAGGTGATTTTTAATGCTCCTTCAATCAGTCTGGACTCCAAAACTTAAGTGGACCAATATAGAGATCTTTAGAGACTCAGAAAAGAACTTCATTTTGTTCAATTTTTGGATTATATAATTTCACAGAGAAAGTTCAACAAAATGGGTTCATTTCTCCTGAAGAGAAAAAGGATGACTTGAGAACTGAGTCTATGATGAGACAGGGGGGCTCTGACCAGTAAATTCTCTCTCTCCCTGGGAGAAGGATGCATTGTCATGCTAGGAGGTCAGGAATTACTTTGGCTTTCTTGACAACAAGGTTTCTAACAAAGGAGAACCTATATTAGGTTTCAAAAGGAAAGTGGATACCTAGGTATGAAGGTTGGAAGACAATTAGATTCTCATTTGTTTCAGACAGTTCAAGTGGGATCTTGCTTACAGAAGAGGGAAGAACATTTAGGTAACTTCTGAAGTCCTTTCTAGCACTTCTGTTTCTATGGATACACTTATTAGGTTTCTACACACTACGATTTGCTACCAAATTGACAGACTGGAGAATTGAAGGTGGAGGCACAGCTTGTCATCCACCCTCCCACTCCCCAAGTATGTCCTGCGCCTCACCCTTCAAAGTGAGTCAATCAGGCTGCCCGACAACAAAGGGTGCAGTAGGAAACTGGAATCTAGCCCAGCACTGCGGTGAAATCTACTTTGATTTCTCAGTAGAAATAAAAGAAATAAAAAGAAAACCCACAGAAAAGGGCCATTAGGGGAGAAAACATTTGTCACTGTGGACAGAATCAAAGTCCAACCAAATGAAATAAACGCCTGTGGAAAAAGACATGTCAGTCTAGGGAAAGTACGATGTTCCTTCTCCCTTGCTCTTCATTTAGTTTTTGTCCACTCAGTGGACTAAGCTTTACCCTCTCCCTTGTTTATTTCCCATCTATGAAAGATGCATAGGTTGAATTCAGCCTTTGGGTAGGTGTTTGTCAGAAAGTACTTTCAAAATAAAAGTGTTTTACGTGGTACTACCTCAACAGCAAAATATGTACTTCCAAAATAAGATGCTTGTTTTGCTAGCAAGCTTTTCTTATTGAGTAAGCAACAATATTGTTAGCAATTTTTCAAGCTGTTAATATATATATGTATTAAAAAGCAACAACAACAACCCTGTTCTATCATTAGAAATCACAGGGTGAGTACCCCTTGGTAGAACTAAATGAAAACATTCTGGCCACTGAGGCTTTCTAATTTAAAAGCTGTCATAATAATAACACTAGTTGATACTGACAAATGCAATTTTGATTTTTCAATGTTTCAAAATATAATTTATCCACAAGGTCTGTAACTAATTGATAGTACTTCACAAAGTCTGATATATATTATAGATACTCAATATAAATTTATTGAATCTATTCAGTTAGAATTTATGAACGAAAAGACAAAATTTGTTTTAAGCCAATGTGGGGAATATTGTATTTCTAATATCCTTGTAACATCCTACAGAGCATACAATAATAAGTATGAGAAGTAGCATATCAAATTTCTTTTCATTTGTATCTATTTCCCAATGAAATCAAAGGATTATAATCTGTGCATAATCTATCCCAGAGTTCTTATTACAGTAGAGTATGACTATGATCCATTTTTAAAATATCCCTCAAAATTAATAATATCTTCACTAAGAGAAATAAAAAATATTAACACAAACCTTAAGACCTCCAGCAGATCAGAGGACAAATATGTTCTCTGGGGACCTGGTTGAGACCATGTATTCACAAAAGTCTTTTAAATGGAAGCTGCTCACAAACGGCGTCCCATGGAAGACAGTGTGGCTCTGACATGCCAGATGCTTCTGGAAAGAAAGAAAAACACGCTATTAGGAAGTATCCAAGTACCATTACTGCCAGTCTCAGCCATCATGGTCTGTACAGCACCTATTGCCATTATTAATATAACGGTATTCATTTCTGTTATCTTATACCCCTAAAATCGTATTCATAAATGGCAGGGTAGGACAGTAATCGCTCAGTCCTGTATCTAAAAACCTTTAAAGATGAGGAGTATTGAAGAACCGTGCATGGGGGATGAGCACAGAGACAGCAACACTGGTATTTATGGAGTGCCTACCAGCACAGCAAGGGGTTGTGTATACATGGGCTCTTAATTTGAACCACGGGCCTGCCATGGGAGAGTACTGGCTCCATTTCACAGATGAGAGAAGTAAAGTGTAGACTCCTGAGGTCCGGCTTAGAATCTGGGTCTAGCAAAGCCCAAGGCTTTAGGGCTGGCTCTTTCCCTCATTTCACTCTGTGGCCTATGTGATTTAGAAAACTATTTCACAAACAGAATTGACAGGAGAACAGACAATGCTGCAATTTATTAAATTAATTCAAACATCATTAATTTCAGACATTTTCTTTCCTATTTTGCTTTAGTTTTATGTATAATCCGGTCTTAATTCAGTCACAGAAATACAAACCCTCAGTTCTAAGCAGGGCAGTTTGTCGCCCATCTTTGTTCTTTAGGCAAAGAGAGAAAACTCACTGGAGACTCTGTAGGCCCCTTGCTAAGACCGCCATGCCAGTCTGTGTGCTGTTTCCATCAAGGATAGCAGCGCCATCCTCTTCCTCTGCTGCCCCTGCCTAACCCACTGTTCCTTCCCTGTGACAGTGAAAGGGACTCCTGCCTTTTCCTGAGGGTGTGCCTGCTACAGTTGGGGCTAGAAGCCACACCTTCTGTGGATCTCTGAGTGCTAGTACTGTATCTCCTCGTGGCCACGTTCGTCTGAAGGTGACTGGGCAAGCCTCGGCAGGGCACCATCTAGATTTCCATTCTCCTTGTTCATCAAATAGCTGTATGCTTCCGGTTGCCCCAGTGCCAACACAGAGAGCCCCTCAGCCTACCCTTCACCGGCTGTCCCAGCACCTCCTCTCACAGTGTGATTCAGGGTCACTGCACACCAATTAACCACTTCAAAATCTCCCTTGAAGTTCCAGCTTTTAATGCCACTGACTTCTGAGTACTGGGGACTTTTAGTTCATATCCACACTGCATTTGGGAAGCTCCTGAGAAAAGCTGGAGAATGATGGAGCAGGAAGGTCACACATAACTGTAAAAAATTTTTTATTTTATTTTATTTTATTTTTGGGAACAAAAGCTTAAGTCATGAATAAAGAAACAGGGGAAAACGAGAGATAGCACTTTCAGAGTTCTGTAGGACTGGAGCCTGGGATTATCACATGGGGTGAAAAAGAAAAAAAGAACAGAGCCAAACAGAGCCAGTTTATCTTTGGATAAAAGAAGGAGGAAGAGCTTGACACAGAACTGGGAAAAGAAGTATTTGGACCATAGGATCTAACCTAAATGACAGGGATAAAAATAAACAGAAACTCTTCTTAACGCCTTGTATACGAGCATTCTGTTTTCTTCATATCACTCAAAAGCAAAGTTTCAGGTGATATGCCTAAACCTGTAGACCCTGCTTCCCATAAAATCCAAATGGCAGTTTTCAAGTATTCACTTGGCTCATTTGTTGACTGCTCATTTATTTATGAGTAAATCAGTAAGTCATAAAACTCCAGGAATATGGAAATAAACAAGGTAGTCCTCCCCTCAAGCCTCTTAACTTTCTTGCAGGGGTATGTGAGTAGGATGTCAAAAGTTATAAGAAGGGCATACTGATAAGTGTTTGAAATAATGGGGTCTGGACCAGACTGCCTAAGGGTGCTCTTGTTTCATCACTCACTGGCAATATGACCTGGGCCAATTGACTCTTTACCCTCAGCTTTCTCCTCTGCAAAATGCAGAAATGGTGTACTTCCCCTGCAGGTTTTTGTGATCACGAAGTAAGATAACCTAGAGAAAGTGTTTGGCACAATGAGTGGCACGTAGTAAGAACCCATCAAATGTTAGGGAGAAGTAATATGATTGTTGCGTAACAGACCATGATGATGTCAGGAAGGCAAAAAGCGCTTCCAAGCTTTAGTGAGTTGGAATCCTCTCTAGAGGTAGGGGATGAAGGGAATCAAGAAGGCTGCCATGGGAAAGGTAGCATTCAAGATCAACCATAACTAGACATGCATAAATGATTAGGCTTTTACAGAAATCCTCTGAAGATAATTGAAAAACTAGAAAATGAGCTACTTTAGGAAAAAAAAAAAGGTCCATGAAATTAGACATTATTTCCCAGGATTTGGTGTGAAAGTAGATATATACCCTAACAACACAGTCAGGGAATCATACAAAGAAAATCTATGGTTTGCTACTGAGAAAGATACAGTATCTCACTGAATCCTGTTTTATTCAACTATAATCCAAAATGACACCATGGCTTTTAATGGAACTTGGCAAGCTCTAGACACACCACTTTTAAACTTAGCTTCAAATTTAAATCACAGGGCTTGTGACTCAAATCTCCAGTGTGACCTTTACAGGGTATTGTTCAAGAAAACATGTCTGTCACTGTGCAGAGAAACTATACATCCTTTTATTCCGGGAAGTATAATGAAAAGATGTACTATATTGTTATAAGCACAGAGTCACAGAAGGACTGTGACTTTGATTCTCTAGAAGCAATGAAAACAAAGACTGTGTTTGATTTTGCATCATTCATTTAGAAATGTTGTCTTCTTCTATTAATGAACATTCCTATTCTCCCCCATTCTGGACTTTATTTAATTCAAAAGAAGCTTAGCAGGAATCCCATCATTTATAGATTTAAAATGTAGTCCCTCTGAAGTCTCTTTTCAAGGGCTTACTGAGCCACGCTACTTTGTCCTTGCCAGACACAGACAATATTGTACTGAACAGAAGAGCTAGAAGCACACAGTGGCTTGGATTCTCCCCATCCCCACCTGCTTCCCGGCCCAGGAAGGTCTGCATTAGGAGAATGAATCTGCAAAGCTCCTGGTAGCATCGTTCCCTTCTTCATCCCTTCCACTGGATAGGAAATCTTACCAATGCTTCTTCCCATTCATCCAGTTCATGATATTATACTGTATGTACTCCCCTAAGCTTCTAGCTGGTTTTCCCTCTTGTAGCTCATCCTGAAAACAGTCCAAAGATCAGTCATCCTCTCTGACTGGTCTAGGGTGGTGACAAATATTTGGAAGAAAAATTAATGAATGACTACATAAATGAAAAATGAAATGCAATCCTAATTATGTATATCCACTACTGAAGAGCCTACAATGGCACCCTATTGTCTAAAGGATCGGATCTAAGTTCCTCATTAAGAACACTGTTCCCACCATCCTTTCTAACTTTAAAAACAGATTCTTTATGACCTAAACCCTGGAGTCAAATAGGAATGGTTTGTTCATTATATTACAGTGAATCTCAACTAGGGGTATATGACAATCACCCAAATCTTCTGAATTGGACACAGTGGAGGAAATTTTAAATTTTTAAATTTTAAAAAATGCTATGCAGGTGATTCAGACATACATCACTTGTTAGAACCACTGCTGTGCCTTCTCTTCTGTGTGTCAACCCGCCTTTCACAGAGTCCTAGAAGCCTCACCTTCCTAGGCCACAACAATATTTCATCCCTCTTCTAGTTTCTCACTGTAGAGTTAAAATATTTTAAGCTAGAAAGGATCTTCCATTGATTCTCTTGCTTAACTAGATACCAGTATCACACCCTTGTATAATCCCCTTCTCTTCCCCACCTTGGGTGTGAGCTAGATTTAGTGACTTCTAATGAACACAGTATGGCAAAAGTGATGGGAAGTGACATCTCTCTTGCCCTCTGACTCTGATGATAGCCACTGCCTCATTGTGAGCTGCCCAATGGAGAGGCCCATCTGGCAAGGAACTGAGGGAAGTTTCCAGCCTGAGGCTCTCAGTCCAACACGGAAGGAACTGAATCCTGCCAACCACTGAGTAAGCTTGGAAATGAACCCTCCCCCAGTTGAGTAGGGTTTCTGTACATCCTGCCCCAGTCGTGATGACTGTGTGTCTGGCCCAATACCGTGACTGAAGACTTGTAAGAAACCCCGAGCTGGAGGACTCCCCTAAGCCATGCCCAGGTTCCTAATTGTGATGGTTCATATTGTATGTCAACATGGGTAGGCCACAGTATCCAGATATTTAGTCAAATATCAATCTGGATGTTGCTATGAAGGTATTTTTTAGATGAAATTAACATATAAGTCAGTAGATGTTGAATAAGGCAGATTACCCTCCATAATATGAAGATTACTCTTCAATCAGCTGAAGACCTTAGAAGAAAACACACTGAGGTATCCCAAGAAAGTGGGAATTTTGCCAGCGGACTACCTTTGGCTCCAGCTGAAATATAACTCTTTCCTGGATCTCCAGCCTGCTGGCCTGCTCTGCAGATTTTGGACCTGCCAGCCTCCATAATAGCATGAGCTAACTCCTTAGAATAAGTCTCTCTCTCTCTTTCTCGATAAATAGAACTATAGATGTATATGTGCACAGGTATGTGTATATATGTATACATACAAGCATATACATCGCACGCACACGCACGCGCACACACACACAATCAGTTCTGTTTCTCTGGGGAAGCTGCTAAGTTTCAGGATAATCTGTAGAACAACAATACATAAGTAATATGAGACTCCTCCCCCCCTTCTCTAGTACTTATCACACTGAGTTATAATTACTTTTTAAATTCCTCTATAATCAGAGCCATCAACCTCTATCAAGGAGGGGACCATGTCTATCATGTTTACAACCAAATTTATAGCTCCCAGTACAATGCCTGATAGATGGCAGGTATTTGATACATATTTGTTAAGTAAACTAATGAGTAAGGGAAAAAGCTTCAGCAGCAGTGTCTTCAGGTAACCCCCTGCTGCCAAAACAAACAAACAAAAAACAAAAAACCCAATAACAACAACAACAAAAACCAACCCCCTCCCAAAAAAACAAGGAAGCAATTCCCCAACTAACTTCTTATTGTCTACAGTTACAGGTACAAGTAAATGCAAAAACTGTAAGGATTGTAATATGATTATGTATATCCCTTCAATGCTGAGCAAAGAAGTAGATATGAGGCAAATGGTGACCTGTCTGGAGACTGGAGTGGAGATTTTATGGAGTTGGAGAATAAGACCAGAGTGTGAACTCCAGAGTTGCAAACTTGAAATTTTGTAGCGTGGCTCAGAGCTACTGGCAGCGATTTGTATCAGACAGAGTTTGATGTGGAGTGTGTGTTCCTAAAGATGAATTTGTATCAGACAGAGTTTGATGTGGAGTGTGTGTTCCTAAAGATGAATGTGGCGTCAGTGGTCAGAATAAGGGGGGAAAGGGCGGGACTACCACTAAGAGAGTGAATTAGAGAGAAAGCAGTGAAAATACTGAGGAAAGGGCTAGACAGGAGAAAAAAGTAGGGAATAGAAAAAATTCCATCAATTCGATGGGATTCATAATAAGGTAAGAGAAGTGGTCAAAAAATATAAGAATATTTTGAGCCTAGGCCTGGGGTAAACTGTAAGAACACTGACAAAATGTGGAATTCAAGAGGGGAGCTGCCATGTGTCTGCATGCCTGGGGAGTGGAAAGCAATAATGAACTCTGCTTGGAGGTGTGCAGAGTTTGAGAAATGTGATATTCCTTCCCATGCTTATGAATACTGAAAACCCAAGGTTTGATAAATCTTTCCCCAAAGATCAGTTCTGAACTTCAAAGACTAGGTCTTTATTTTTTTCCAACTGGGATATAATTTACATATGGTAAAAGGCACAGATCTTCAGTATACAGTTCAGTGAGCTTTGTCAAAGATACACTCCCAAGTAACCTACATACCAGTTAAGACAAAGAACACTTCCATCACCCTAGAAAGTTCTTTTCCAAAAGGGGAGTTCTGATTTGTGTTACTGTAGGTAGTTCTGTCTATATGTGAACTACATATATATAGAATCATACAGTATATTATTCTTTTTTGTCTGGCTTCCTTTGCTCAACATAATGATGATGATTTATTTTTATTTTTAAATCTATTAGTTAATCCGTAAGAATTAGTCCATTGTGTAAATGTGTGGTATTCCATTGTATGAAAATACCATGATTTGTTATCCATTCTCCTATTGATGGACATTTCAGGTTGATCCAATTTGGGCCATTATACACAAAGCTATTATGAACATTCTTATTCAAGGTTTTTTGTAGATACATCCTTTCTTTTTCTCATGTAAATAGGCATGAGACTGCTCGGGCATAGGGCAGGTACATGTTTAAGTTTCAAAGGAATCACCAGTTTTCCAAAAATGGCTTTTCTATTTTACCCCTCACCAGCCCTGTATGAGTCTCTGCATTCCCATGTCCCCATGAGCATTTGGTGCCATCAGTGTTTTTATTTTTAGTTATTCTAGTGGGCATGAAGTAGTACTTAAATTTCCATTTCCCTTATGACTAATAACGTCCTTATTACAACTTCAAATGTGTTTTGTACATTGTATTATCTTCTGTGAAGGTTTTGTTCAAGTCATTTGCCCTTTAGGGGAAAGATGTTCTTTGTCTTTTTAAATTAAGTTGTAAAAGTTTCTTTATATAGTCTGGATTCAATTCCTTTATCACATATATATGTATTGCAAATTATTTTTCCAGTCTGTGGCTTCTCTATTAAAAATGTCTGTTCATGAGCAGGAGTTTTTTATTTTGGTAAAGTCCACTTTATCAGGTTTCATTTCGACAGTGTCAGGGCTTTTGGTACCCTAAGATATAGTTGCCATCTTTCTAAAAAATACTCTTACAGTTTTTTCCTAGAAGCTTTAGTTTTTGTTTTTATATAAAAATCTATGATATATCCTGAATTAATTTCTGTGTGAGATAAGCATTAAGTTTCATTTTGTTTCAATACAGCTAATAAATTGCTCCAATACCATTTGTTGATAAGCCTTTCCTTTATCCCACTAAATTGCTTTGGTGCCTTTGTTGAAAATCAATTAACTATATAATTGCTTCTTTCCTGATAGTTGATTCTGTTCCACTGATCCACTTTTCTAACCTTAGCTAACACCATATTTTCTTAATTATTTATGCTTTTATATAAGTCTTGTAATAAGGGAGTAAGTGTCCCCCAGTATTGACATTCTTTTTTAAAAAATGTTTGACTCAGTAAAAAAAAAAAAGAGGAAAAAATGTTTTAATTCTTTTAAATCTTTGCCATATAAATTTTAGAACTTGTCAATTTCTACCAAAAAACTTTTTTGGTAGAACAATAAAACCTTTTGGGACTATGTTACATCTGTCCATTATTTTGGGAAAAATCAACATTTTAACAATGCTGAGTCTTCCATTCTAGAACATGGTATATATCTCTCCACTTATTTATATCTTCTTTATTTTTTATTACAAATGTTTTATAATTTTCAGTGTATAGGTCATGTACTTATTTATTTAAATATATTACTATTTTATGGTTTTGATACTAATATAATTGGTATTGCTTTAAATTCCACTTTCCCATTATTTCTTACTGTATAGAAATAGGACTGATATTTTACATTGACCTTGTATCCTGAAACCTTGTTAAATTCAATACCCTTCGGGTTTTCTAGATATACAATCATGCCATTTGCAAATAGAGACAGTTTAATTACTTCTTCCTTTCCAAACTGTAAGCTTTAAAAATTTCTTTTACTGGTTAATTCTATTGCACTGGCTAGGATCTCCAGTACAGTATTAAATAGAATTAATGAAGGCATCCATGCATTCTTCCTGATTTAGGAGGAAAGCATTTATTGTTTCAACATTGTTAGTTGCAGATTTTTCACAGATGTTCTTTATCAGATTAAGGAAGATCCCTTTTATTTGTAGTTTTGCTGAGAGTTTTTATCATTATTTGGTGCTAAATTTTGTCAAATGCTATTTCTGGGTCTATTGATATAATCATATGATTTTGATCCTGTATGTGGACTGTTTTTTTAATGGTAATGCATACATGCATACTTGGAATAAATTCAATTTGGTCATGACATATCATTTTTTAAATATATCACTGTATTCTATGACTAATTGTGGGTCAAATATTTTTGTGTCTATGGTCATAAGGGATATCAATGTGCAATTTTCTTTTAGAGTGTTCCTTATCAGGACAGTATTCAAGTTATGCCGGTCTCAGAAAATGATTTGGGAAGTGTTGTCTTTAACTCTATTTGTTTCAGATTTATATTATTTCTTCTTTAAATGTTTGAAGGAATTCACTAGTGAAACCATCTGGATCTGAATTTTTCTTTGTGGGAAGGCTTTTAATTATAAATTCAATTTATTTAACAAATATAGAGCTATGTCTGCTTTCTATTTCTTCTTGTATCAATGTTAGTAGATTTAATCTTACTAAACAAGAAATTTATCTATTTCATCTAGGATGATTTTGTCTCTTACTGCTTCTCACACCATATAATAACAATTCCTGAACTTACGTCTTTTCCTTTCTATTTTACTTGACTAAACTATATGCATCTTTCCTGGCCTTCTTCTTGACATAGTTAGCTAAATTTATCTTTCCTTTTCTGTAAGCTACTCTAGCCCTTACTGATTTAATATTGTACTGCTTTATTTTTTCTTTATCTTTCATTATTTTATCTCTGAAAATAGAATCCTTGAGGGTAGAAATTACTACTTCAACTTCATTGTTCTCCATAGCATCAAATATACTTGTTTAACATTAAATAAATATTATGAGATTATTGATTTGTCCACTCTGTGGTTTACTCTAAACATCTACTGTGGATAAGCTTGGAGCATATTATAATGCCAGGGACCATGGAAGGGTTAAAAATAATGATACTAATAAAAACTATTATTCAACATGTCAAAAGGCAGAGGAGCCAACCTGAAAGAGTTCCCAGTGGCCAATATAAGAAACAAAATCAATAATGATCACTTTAGACTATGTAACCAAAAACTAAAATAAATATTCATGAGTCCATAATGGTATTAAAATGATTGAATAAACAAATGGGAGAAAAGAGACAAGTCTTCTTACAGAATTTCAAATAAAAAATGTAGAAGGAAGGAGGGAAATAGAAGTAATTAGAACACTCAGTAGTAATTGCTACAGACAAGATTTAATGATGAATACTAAAATTAGTGGGCAAAAACTTGAAGAAGAGCATGATAGTTAAATAGCCTCTAAGTAGCACCCCTAAAATGTTAAAATTACCTTAGTAGTTTTAACGTAATGCAAAATATTTTGATACTCTTCTACCCAGGAGATGTAACTTAATTTCTCTCCACTTGACTGTATGCTAAACTTAGTAACCTGCTCTAAATGAATATAATATTGAAAAAGAAAATAGTAACTGTGAAGGAACTGGGCAGACATTACCTCAATCAAATGATCAAGGTTCATATCATCAGTAAAAGTCATGTTGCTATCATGTGCCTTTGCTATAACAAGAAGGGTACTTCATCTCTGTGGTATTGTTTCCTAGAATCCAAAACTCTAGCTTAATCATGACAAAACACCAGGGGGAAAAAAAAAACTGAGGAAAATTCTACAAAATATCTGACTAGTACTCTTCAAAATGTCAAGGTCATGAAAAATGTCTGTGGAACTGTCACAGATTGGAGGAAACTATGGGGACATGATCCCTGTGGTACCTTAGATGGGATCCTGGAACAGAAAAGGACAGAAATGAAAAACTAGTGAAGTCCAAATAAAGTATGGAGTAGAGGGGCATGTGGGTGGTTCAGTCGATTAAGCATCCCAACTCTTGATTTTGGCTCACGTCATGATCTCAGGGTCTGGGATCGAGCCCTGGGTTGGGCTCCCCACTCAATGGGGAGTCTGCTTGGCCCCTCTCCCTTTGTCCCTCCCCCTGCTCCTGCTCTCTGTCTTTCTCAAATAAATAAATCAATCTTAAAAAAAAATAAAGTATGGAATATAATCAATTATACTGTACCAATATTAATTCCTTAGTTTTGATAAGTGTACCAAGGTTAGGTAACCATGGCACAGATACCATTGGGGGATCTGAATGAAGAATATACAGAATCTCTCTGTATTATCTTTCTAATTCTTTGGTAAAACTAAAATTATTTCAAAATGAAAAGGTTGGTTTTCTTTTTAAATTTTTAAAAAACATCTATTGAATCAGACCACATATATATGTTTGGATTCACTGGAAGTCTGTGCTCCTTGTGTTTATATTAATAATTGAATTTATGCTCCCTTTTGTGAAATACAGTCCAGATTGGATTTAAAACTATACGTAGGGGTGCCTGGGTGGCTCAGTCATTAAGCATCTGCCTTCGGCTCAGGTCATGATCCCAGGGTCCTGGGATCGAGCCCCGCATCGGGCTCCCTGCTCAGCAGGAAGCCTGCTTCTCCCTCTCCCACTCCCCCTGCTTGTGTTCCCTCTCTCTCCATCTCTCTCTCTGTCAAATAAATAAAATCTTTAAAAAAAAAAAAAAGCCCTAACTGAAAACAAATAAATAAATAAAACCACACATTAACAATTTTAAGAAATGGGCTAAACAAGAGTAATTTATTAGTAACATCATCAGTAATAGCCATAACAAATATATCCAAGATGGCACAGGATACCATTAGAGAAGTAAATAATAAAAGTCAATATCCAAAACCACTCTCTCTCCAAAAGTCAGTGAGATATTACTGATTCTCTCAGGAAACAAATAAATAAAAGAAACTTACAGATATCCTTCAGTGAGGTAGTACCAAAATATTTTACATTTTAATTTCTCAAGCAACTTAAAAAATATATGAAATTTATACTGGTTCTAGATGTTTCCAGCTCAAGAAGACAAACTGATCATATAGTTTATACTATGCCTTCCCAGGTTCATATTAATATTAAAGTCAAGAAGCCAGATGACCATAAACCTATAAAACCAAACACAATAGGAATGGGTGAAACAATTCAGCAAAATTCTAGATGACGGACTAAACAGAGGACTAATAAAGCTATAACCTAGATACATGTAGGAAGAGAGGATCATCAAAAGAATCCAGAAAGTTGGAGAGTACTGCCAAGAAATAATCAGCTTTCCAACAAACACCATAAAAAGCAGGATGCTAGACTATAATCTCTCATGACACACAGTCCCCAAATTTTCATTCTTAAATATAACTGGATAATAACTATTGACAGACATTTGTAAAAATGTTGTAAAGATAAAAGAAAAATATCTACAACAAAGACACACACAAACAAAATGACCTTTGAGGAAACCTGAATAATCTGGGCAATAGAACTTTAAAATCTCTAAAATACAAGAACAAGATTTGTTTTGTTTTGTTTTTTTAAAGATTTTATTTATTTATTTGACAGAGAGAGACACAGCAAGAGAGGGAACACAAGCAGGGGGAGTGAGGGAGGGAGAAGCAGGCTTCCCGTAGAACAGGGAGCCCGATGCAGGGCTTGATCCCAGGACCCTAGGATCTTACTTGTAACTTAATTTCTCTCCACTTGACTGTATGCTAAACTTAGTAACTTGCTCTAAATGAATATAATATTGAAAAAGAAAATAGTAACTGTGAAGGAATTGGGCAGACATTACCTCAATCAAATGATCAAGGTTCATATCATCAGTAAAAGTCATGAGCCGAAGGCAGACGCTTAACGATTGAGTCACCCAGGTGCCTCAAGAACAAGATTCTTTTTTTTTTTTTTTTAAGATTTTATTTATTTATTTGACAGAGAGAGACACAGCGAGAGAAGGAACACAAGCAGGGGGAGTAGGAGAGGGAGAAGCAGGCTTCCCGCTGAGCAGGGAGCCCGATGCGGGGCTCGATCCCAGGACCCTGAGATCATGACCTGAGCCGAAGGCAGTCACTTAACCAACTGAACCACCCAGGCGCCCTAAGAACAAGATTCTTAAAAAAAGGAACAGAAAATAAGGAAGACTACTAGAAAATTAAAAGTATAATAGCCAAAAAAATTTAAAAATCAACATAAGGTAAGGAAATCATTTTGAATAAGCCTCCCAAAAATTTAAAAATGAGAAACGGAAAACATGAGAGAAAAGAAAAAAAGATGTACAAAATCTAACTAGAAGGCCCAACTACTAAGAATTCCATAGAGACTTCCAAAGAAGAAAAACATAGAAAAGAAAATAATCAAAGAAATAATTTAAAAGAAATTCCCATAACTAAAAGTCCCAAGTTTTCAGAATGAAAGAGCCCTTCAAGAAGGCATGTCAAGGAAAGAACTATAACCAGTTACGCATTAGTTCAAGATCCTAAAGATAAGTGACTAAAAATGGAAGCAGGGAAAGTAACTTTCAAAGGACAAGAATCAGATTTCTTATCAGTAATACTAAATGGATATTAAGGATGCTAAAAAAAATAGAGCAATGTCTCTTAAGTTCCTAAGAAAAATTGTTTAACTTATAATTCTTGACCTAGTCAAAACATTAAGTTATTTTCAGACATGCAGAAATTCAGAACATTTACCTCCTACATGCCCTTTTCAGGAAGCATCCTAAGAAGACTTCAGCAGCACATGGGATTAAAGTGAGAGAGAGGAAGACAGGGATCCAGGAAAGATCAGTGCCCAATAAGATGCCTAGGTAGCAATTGCTCCACCATGAGTCAGAAGGAGGTATCCAGGAAAAGGGGGAATTCCAAAGATTTCATTCTACCTTCTCAGAAGCTGAAAGTACTTAATGATAACATAAAGGCAGATTATACAAGGAAAAACAAAAGCAATTGGAAACTGTAGGAAAACAAAAAGCTATATAATATAAGGCAATGTAATCATAGTATACTACTTATATCAGCAGTTGAATGACACATATTCATAATAATTTTTTATTGATTTTCAAGCTTTAGAATCAATCTACAGACAAAACACTAAAGTCTTAATATGGCTAAAAGTAGAATATAAATGTAGAATTAACAGTACAAGTGAGAGAAACTAGAAGATATTAAAGGGAAAAGAAGTTATGGAAAGGGTAATATTCTCATCTTGCTATAAGAAATCATTAGATAACGTCTAAACTTAATAAGCTAGAGATACAGAAATAAGTATATTATTTTAGGGGCGCCTGGGTGGCTCAGTCAGTTAAGCGTCTGCCTTTGGCTCAGGTCATGATCCCAGGGCCCTGGGATGGAGTCCTGCATCAGGCTCCCTGCTCAGCAGGGAGTCTGCTTCTCCCTCTCCCTTTCCCCCTTCCCCCTGCTTGTGCTCTCTCAAATAAATAAAATCTTTTTTTAAAAAAGAAATAAGTATATTATTTTAAGGTACACAGGTAATAAGAGAACTAAAAAAAAAAAGAGTATATTGAGAATAGGGAGCTACAAATAAGCTAGATCCTTATCTACATGGTAGTAGGTCAACAGATCTTTTTGTGTTCTAAGACTCAGTTTCCAAAGTGGGGGAGGGTGGTTCCCCCCACACCAACAAAGGAATTTTCAGATACCAACAGGATGTCTAATAACTGAACTCAATTCTGATACTATCTACTTGGAGATAGCATCAGATTCTATAGCTAAGGGTTCCATCCTACAGGACTACCTTCCCCTGACTCATGTCAGATGACAGCTGCAAGATTGGGTCATTACCTATGCTTCAGACCCACAGACTGGAGGTTCTCACAACCACCTCCTTGGGTTTCAGATGCCTGTCACAAGTCCAGATTGTTTCCTGTACTTCTGACCAACTGGCTATAAATCAGAGGTTCCTAAGGCCCCCTCCTTGGGTTTGATTAGTTTGCTAGAACTTCTCACAGAACTAAATGAAACATTTTACTTACTAGATTATCAGTTTATTATAAAAGGATATAATTCAGGAACAGCCAGATGGAAGAGATGAGAGGGCCAAGTATGGGGAAAGAGTGTGGAGCTTCCATGTTCTCTGAGTGTGCCACTCTCCCCAACCTCCATGTATTCACCAATAAGGAAGCTTTTGGAACCCCATCCTTTGGTTTTTATGGAGGCTTCATTACATAGGCATGAGTGATTGACTCACTAGGCATTGGCAATAGATTCAACCTCCAGCCCTTGCCCCCTCCCAGGAAATCAGGTAGTGAAAATGAAAGTTCCAATCTTCTATTTATGGTTGGTTCCCCTCGCAACCAGCCCCTATCCCTAGGTGCTTTCAAAATTCACCACATTCACATAAACCCAGTTATGGTAGAAAGGGGCTTATTAAGAATAACAAGACCCCATTTCGCCTTTATGGATATGAAGCAGATTTCAGAAACTTAGGAAAAGATCAAATATTATAACCAAAGACACTCCTATTGCTCTTATTGCTCAGGAAATTCCAAGAGTTTGGGGAGCTGTGAGCCAGGAACCATGTACAAAGACCAAACACATATGAGAAATATATATTTGGTCAATCAGATGACCAAATATATATTTTCTTATAAATCAGAGTATTACAACAGATAATATCTAAATTTCATAAATCAGGAAATGGTGGTTAGAAACACACACACTCACTCACACTTGACTTAGCCAATATTACAAATATATTTAGAACTTTAAAGGCACTAACAAAAGTATAAACACAGAAACAGTTAAAAGAATTACAAGCTTTGGGGCGCCTGGGTGGCTCAGTCTTTAAGCGTCTGCCCTCGGCTCAGGTCATGATCCCAGGGTCATGGGATCGAGCCCCACATTGGGCTCCCTGCTTAGCGGGAAGCCTGCTTCTCCCTCTCCCACTCCCCCTGCTTGTGTTCCCTCTCTCGCTGTGTCTCTGTCAAATAAATAAATAAAATCTTAAAAAAAAAAAAAAAAGAATTACAAGCTTTTCTCTGGGCAATAACTCTGGAGGTAGAATCCAGAACTATAGTTTTTCATTATAAGCCTACTGTATTTTTCAATTTTTAAAAGCATATATACGTGTATTTTATTGATGAAATTAAATGTGAAATATTTATTTGGAAATCCTCCAACTAGACTATGCTTCATCGTGCAGCCCTCAGCATTTAAATAAGCTTTTGGCATTTCAGAAATTAAAATACAACATTTTTAAGCCTTAAATAGAAATATCTGTGCAAATTCTACTCTGTGGCAGACAATATCACAGAAACAATTTAGAACACATGACAAAATAGCCTACTTCAGGTTATTAGGTGCTAAAGATATAAAATGGTTAAAACATTTGTGAGAAATAGATGAAGTGAGTAAATGCCTGTTCTTCATGACTCTCCACGACGGTACCTGACACATATTACAGAAAGGGGCACATTGGTCTCAATAGCTCACTAATACAATAATAGAAGACTCCCTAAATTGGAACCATCCTGGAATGTTCTGCGCCTGTCATTTATTCCCTCTGTGACCTCCAGTGAGCCAGGTGACAAACTGCCCATCAGAATGAGGATCTGGGAGCCACATCCCCAACTTTCATTTCTAGGACACAATACCTCCACCATCAAACATGATATAGCTCAAATGACTTTAGGCATACTATGACACCCCAGAACTTATGTCACCTGAAATTAGGGATGTACCTGATATGGCATGAATTTGAATTTTATGGATGGAAAATTCTTTGAAATTTCTTTGAAAAGAATTAAAAGTGAAGTGGGGGAGTTTAAAAAGACTGTAGATTCTGAGGATGGTATTCTCATTCATCTTCAAATTTTCTTTGCTCCATGTTTAAACATTTCAAATGAAGAGTTTTTCCAATGTCATTCGATACAGGCAAACATCTGAAATTCAACAGCAGACTTTGAATACTTCCCATCTTATAAGAGTTTTAAAAATGAATGCTGGCTTGCTTTTCCTAAAGAAAAAAAAATATATATATGGGCTTTTATCCCCCTTCCTGAATGAGAATTTTCCAGCCGCTGCTAAGTTTCCAGATGTAAGTTCTCAGAGTTGGACAGTCCTGCATCTAAATACGCCTTTTTAGCAAAAATTAGGTCCCAGAGAAGTTCCTAAGTTGTAATAGACTTCAGATCTCTGTTGGAAGTCATTATGGAAATAATTTATCTGTACATATATGCAGATATAACTAGAAGAGGAAAGTCTCCATAATGTTTTTGTAATAGAATAATAATTAAAAAGTAAATAATCTATAAATGTTTTAAGATTGCCTTGCTGTGAATGAAATCAGAGCTTAAGGCGACTTCAGATCATGCCATGTGAGCTCTCACAAGCCTTCCTGAAACAGGAAAGGACAAGATTTTGCTGCCCTGCCAGCCTACGTTGTTGTTTCTGACCCATTCACATGTAGCAGTCCTTGTTACTATTACAATTACTACGCAATCCTTTTAAGTAAAGTTCCATGAGAACAAGGACACTGTCTCATTTACTATGTTCCATAATCTAGAAGAGTGTCTGACATAGAATAGGTAATTCCATAAATTTTTCAAATGAATAACCACCTTATGATTTTATTGTAAAGAGGAAAGGAACAAGTTCAGGTGCAAGTGCTTCGCAAAGTCTAAAACGTTCTAAGACATTAGTTATCATTGTTGTTCTTCAGCATAATCTAGCCCCCCCCCCCCCCCGTAACAGCTCCTGCAGCTCTGACAGCCACTCCCTGCACTTTGGATCCTACTACTGGGCAACAGGAATTAGACTCGCCTACAGGTGAGAGGCAGAGTAGCACAGTCTTCAGAGGATAAACCAAACGCCGCCTCTACGACTCACTTATTGGCTGAATGACCTTGAGCCGGTTATTTAAACTCTATGCTTAGTTTGCTCATCTGCAAACCGGGCACCGTGCCAGGGCCCAACTAATAGGGCTGTTGTGAGAATTAGATGGGTTCCTATAGGTAACTCATTGAAAACAAGGCCCAGTGTACAGAAAGCCCTAAGTACCGCCTCAGAGTGGATGTCACTATTGCTGTTTCTATAGGGATTCGGAAAATACAGAAGGAAATTCAGTAATGTCCGTGGGGTGATTTTCTTTTAAACTGGTGCCATGCAAGTTTAAGGACAGATCTTTTTATTCCTGAATTCCTCTGAAGTTTCAGTGTGATGCACTATTCTTCTACATATTTAGCTCCTTAAAGAGCCCCATGGAGGGGCGCCCGGGTGGCTCAGTTGGTTAAGCGACTGCCTTCGGCTCAGGTCATGATCCTGGAGTCCCGGGATCGAGTCCCGCATCAGGCTCCCTGCTGGGAGCCTGCTTCTCCCTCTGACCCTCCTCCCTCTCATGCTCTCTGTCTCTCATTCTCTCTCTCACAAATAAATCTTAAAAAAAAAAAAAGCCCCGTGGAGCCTCAGCTCAGTAAGTTATATGTTTTGGGAAAATATGGATATTAGCTGAGGCATTTAATCACAGAGAAAGCTTCAGGGTCTCTATTCACTTTTGGTGGGTTTTTCAAAGCACATTGCTAAATGTGTTTTCACTTTCATGAAGGCCTCTTAATGTGACTTGGACACAACAAGCTGCTTTAAACGTAAAACAGTTTTACTTTTGACTGAGATTTGCTTTAGGAACATTCTTTGTGTTGGTAAGCTCACAGGTTTTCAGACAGCAGCTTCATTCAGAAGAGCTTAGTTTATTATTATTGTACACATGACAGAGCTTGTACAGTTATATTTATATTGACTCTTTGCTCCATTAGTATTGAAATCCAGATGTCAGCTTACTTCAGTGTAAACATATCAGATTGACCTGAATTTTCTTCTCTAGCATTTAAAAGGAAAAGCCCAAAACAAAACAACACACTATTTCTGAACCATACGCTCTGCTCTGAGAAAGACCTTTCCATTACAACATCTAAATTAGGTCAAGGGGTTCTCCTGGGGAAAAAAAATAAGTAGTTTGCCAAAGAAATTCTAAAATTCCCAAAATAAAGCAGAAAGCAATATGCCATTTTACTGACTCTTATTTGTTCTTTTATAGCGCTTTGGGAAATGTTAGACCATTGGTCTGCATCATTTCACCTCCTTGTAGGGGAAAAACTGTCAACAGCAGCTGTTGCTTCAGACTTTAATAATCTTCCAGGTTCGTTCTAAGAGATCCAAGAGGACATCACCTGAAATTCCCTTTCCACAGGTGATCATGCCAATACCCTAGTGTAAAGCTTAGTAGTGTGTGTGTGTCTGTGTCTGTGTGTATATATTTACATATGCATATATAATATACATAAGGTGTTATTTATTTATGTAGAGCCCAGGAAGCTACTTCTAACTTGCTTTCCCTCTGACTGTACTATACACTTCTGATTACACAACACTATGAAGTTCTTGTACCATTTTGCATATTTTTATCCCAAAATTCAAACCTATTTCATCCTGAGAACAAAAGCTGGCAAGAAGCACACAAGTGCTGAGTGAACAAAATGCAATAAAAAAGCAACATACTGACATGGAAATGTCATGTGAGCTGCCGAATGGCACACAGCTCCAAAGTTTACCAAAATATTTTGAAACACTTTGCCAATGAGCATATAATTGACGGAAAGACTTGCCAGCACTATTCTAGAGATGTCTAACATACTATATGATAAAGAAAATCATTTACAAAAAAATTAAATGTTAGAATACATTTTTAAAGAGCTTCCAAAACCAATGTGTTTTTCCCCCATTTCTGGCCAAGAAAACAACTTAGATATTACCAAGCTTTCATGTTTTCATGTTCATGTTTTACTTGCTGCCTATCACTTGCATTTCTGCATGACAGATAAATCAGTCAATCAACCTGTATTTATTATTGAGAACCTAAGAAGTACAATTTCCCTAGCTAAAATTGTTATTGGTAAGATCCTGATTCATGAGGCCAGCATCTGTCCTTCTTTATGAGCCTATATTCTTCCATCCATCCGTCCACCCATCCATGCATCTATCTAACCATCCATCCATTTATTCATTTTTCTAACAAGTATTAGTCAAGTATATCTAAGATGTGTCAAGCATTGTGCTGGTTGCTAGAGAAGTAATGACAAACAGGAGGGATTCCCTGCCATCGTGGAGTCTGTGGTATAGCTGGGAAGATTCACTTTGTGCTAAGTGCTAAGATAAAGAACAGCCTGCTAGATGGGGAGTAGAGAGAAAGGTCATAAAGGATTTCTGAAAGAAACAGCACTTGTCCTGAGGCTTTAAGAACTTTAAGTAGTGGGCCAGAAAAAAAATGAAGAGAGTTAGGGGCCAGAAGGAACAGCACAATTAAATGGTCCAGGGGGAAAAAAAAAATGCAAAACATTAAAAAAAAAAAAAAACCCATAGAAGGAAGGGCTGGTGTACAGAGAACAAGGAGAGAAGTAGCAAGAAATAAGATTGGAGAGATGGTCACAGGTTAGGACTACTCCTGTTTTTCTGAGATTCATCCTCCGCCCTCAATCCCTCTTCTCTGACAATTTATCATTTTAATAAATACTGGATAAGATGATTCTAATGATACACCCTTTAGTAGCAATAAACAATGCAAGTGTTATTCCAGTATTCTTAACATGAACCTCTCCTTGCAACCCAGTGAACTGTCTATAACTAAACACAAGCCACTCTCCACCCACTCCACCAGGGAATTCTGGAGAGCTTTTTAAGTGACAGGTCAAGCATGATGGCCACATCTCCATTTGTGATTTACACTTCCTTTTTGAAACTTATCATAAAGAGGAAAAATAACACAAAACTAACGAGTACTTTGAATGTCAATGAATAAAAAAGGAGAAGCATCACCAATACTCCTTTACCTTCAAGTAAAAGTTCTTTCTTGGCTATTGATCACAGTTTGAAAAACAAGTTTTCAAAGAAAAAAATAAAGATCTCAACACTACAATTTGCCATTAGCTTATTATATAAACAATGAAATGCTTTCATAGAAAACATCAAAATCTTTAACTATAAAATTCATATATTAAATGCAACACTTGTTTATATTCAGACACGTTTATACAGACATTTGTATGTGCATCTATTTCATAACAGGCAGTGAGAGGAGCAGTAATAATTAGCTTTTATCCTTGTGGCTTAAGTCATATTCACCTCTGAAGACAAAGAGGCAATTTTGGATTTCAGCTCTTTCTCTTGTTGGATTCTTTTAAAATTAAAGTAGGAAAAAATGTGATTCAGATCAGTTTTACATATCCTAATATTCAACTGCGAGTTTGTTTTTAGTACTAAATATTTTGTTTCATAATAGTAAGTCCCAATGGGTAGCGGCTAAATTCCCAAACCAGAAGCAACTATATTTCAGGAAAACGTTTATATCTAGCACCAAATTTATTTTTATCTTAGTAAATGATAAAATGTCTCTCCTATCCTTTTGTTTTCTCAATCCTCTTTTCTTTTCATTGTGGCATGTAAACTTGTAGCTATAGACGAAGACATCAGTTGAGAGTCAGTACTCACTGAAACAGCTAGGCGGGAACATGGCAGCCCCCCTAGCCAGTCAACCCTCCTTGAGCTCCCCCTACCCAAATTCTGGGTTCTAGCCCCACTCAATCCAAACAGCCTGTTCTGATTAACCCTTCCACAACCCAGTTGTCTAAAATGATATGGCAAAATCTACCAGCAGGCCCATTTTGGCTTAGTTTGTAGAACTCTCTTAAAACCACAGCTGTCTAATACCTGGGACTGTTTACTTCATCAAATAGTAAGTCCCCTCACCTATGTCTGCTCAGCACCAGACTATTAGCTGGATAATGAATCAAGATGCCATAGAAGAGACACGTGGTTTCCATGGAGGAAAGTAGCCAGAGGTCCAGCTTCAACCACACTCCACCTCCCCAATCCTAAAATAACCTTGACATCAGGACGAAGGTTTCCTATCTGCCCAGCTGTGGGTTAAGGGCCCCCTGGTTCCAGTAACAAGATGACTTAACAGTGGTGCCTTTCAGACAAACATCTTATTTCATCTTCACAGCAGTGCAATGATATTATTCCCAAAGAAATAGATGCTCAGAGCATTAATTTACTTGTCCAAAGTCACACAACCAGGAGTGGGAGAGCTGAAACCAGAACACAGGGTCTTCTTAGTCCCTGTGGGTCACGTTCTCCAGAAGCGCAATGGCTCAGGAAATGTCTCAAAAAGATTCTGGGACAGGCTGCATAAAAATCATCATGGGTAATTTTAAGAAATGCATATTCCTGAATCCCAGCCAAGAGCTATGAATTAGATTCTTGGGAGGCAGGGCCAAGAATCTGCATTTCAATAAGCTCTCTAGGTATTTCTTTTTCACAGGAGAGTCAGAGAACTGCTAATCTAAGTCTTTTCTTCTATCTCTAAACTTTGGAGGCTTAGCTTTTCATCAGGGACACTCCTGGGATTTTTTTATTCACCATTTGAGTATCTTTTATGAACAAGCCACAGCCCTGGTTCTCCTAGTTTCACATTTTGTTATTTAACAGATACTTATATAGTATTTACTACATGCTGGACCCTATTGAATGATGATTAAATTCTCACCACAACCTTATGTGCCACATAATAATACTCATGGCATAAATGAGGAAATTTATGCACAGAGAGGCTGGAGTTTCTTGCCTCAAGGGTCCCAAGATGTGATCCTAGGCTGTCTGGCTTGAGGCCATGTGTCAACCAGTACACTGTGCTTCCCACAAAGAGCTGAAGCTTCCAACAAAGATTTACAATTGTCATACGAAATGCTGGAAGAACATGGCTTCCCAGCCCTTGGATTTGAGCTCTGTGCAATGGCGTATTCTTTCAAGATGTCCTCTTGCTGCATATCCTTGTGCCTTTACAGGCTCTGCTCTCTCTGCTAACATGCCCACCACCCCTTCTGCTCATGGCTCATTCCTCCTCGCGTGACAAACCTAGATGCTATTGCTGGATGTCCAGGATGAGTTACATTCCTGTCTTCTTCACTCCCAGGGCACAGGGCTCTCTGGCCTCATGGCGCTAATTACCCACAGCTCTGCTCCCACCTTCCACAGGAGACTGTGAGACCTTGGAGGGCATACGCTGGGACTTACTTATTTTCTGTTCCAGGTGTCTAGTGATGAAAAAGTGCTCTATAGATGCTTGTGGCATAAATGAACGGTTGTATACAATGTAAGGAGGGTTACTTGCTTTATAATAGAATTTACCAAAGGTTTCCAAACCCCTGTGTTCATTTACATATCATTAATTTCTGGACAGAAAGCCCGGAGGGCAGAAAGTTAAAGCCACCGCCAACTGGAAAGCAATTCAAATTCCAGATAAAATGTCTCTGAAATTATAATTTAAGTCTGTGGGAAATCTACTATTGATCTATGAAAATATGAATTAGACACAGGTTTTCAGGGACACTCCTGTTGCATAAAGGGAGGTGTACACATTAAAGCGTTTTGGCTTTGGTGCTATAAATGTGTAAGCAGATGGGGGAAGTGAAGCTTGGCTTGTGAATTCAGTCCTTTCCTCTCCAGCTGGCAGAAGCCAGAAATTTTGACAGCTCTGCTCTCCTGACTACTGAAGAAGGATCAAGTTTCCCTGCTCTGCACTGACCACTGAAGCCATCTGGGGAAAACAAAATTCTTTCACACAAGAAGAACATAAGGAACAACGAGGCAACTGCAATACTTTGGTTCTTCAGCTCCTGCTTCTAGAAAAGTCTAGCCGGTGTTTTATCTAACTTGTCTCTAAGTGGCCCCGTAAATCAAATAGGATAGCTGAAAATGTTCTACAGTCTTAGGGTAAGAATTTTTTACATGCCCAGAAAGCCACTGGAGTTATAATTAAATTCCTCAAACAAGCAAAGCAGCCCCCAACATAGAATATTAGCTTCCCCATCTTGTGCAGCTTACATTCTTGAGATTGTGTACATGCTAAACAGACTCACTGACATTTTTCTTCCTCTAAAAGAGGAAGAAAAGAGATTTTTCTAAAAGAGATTTAGACTTTTTCCCTCACATCAAAGAAAGTATATAAAAAAATACAAAACGGAATTTGTGATTAGCAGAAACAAACCATATTAATTTTTCCTTCTAAACAACATCCTAAGAGGAAAGCAGGCTAAACCCATTATGCTAATTCAGTGATGGAGCGCTCAGATTACACCACAAAAGTAAACAGTGTGCTTCAGATAAAACAGACTACACTGCATCTCACAATCATATTTCATGGTAAAAAATAGGTTTATGAAGCTTTTGGCCTGGTGATTTAAGGAAAATGCCCTACAAGCTTCATGTGAAACATGCAGTTCTGTGAAACCCATTTTTGGAAATAAAGTCCAGTCAGTGTTTTTGACCAAAAGTTTAGGAGTGAGTGCCTCCTGGTCAATGAATGCAGCATTATTTCCCTGCAAAACTAATCCTATGGGACAAGTCAGGAAGCCTCATGCTTGATCAGAGAGAGCATCCCCAAACAAAACCAATGGAAACAATGCATTCCTCACCAAGAAGAACTCATCAATCCTATGAATAAGTTTTCCTTTTCTTTAAATGCCTTTCCCCTCCCTTCATTCAGTTGGTCCTCAGGAAATGCGTTGTGAGAACTGATGTAAGTCAACCTGATCATTCCTCCATATGAGGTTCCCTCTGGTAGGTGAGACTCAGAGGTCTCCTCTCCCACAAGCTTGGTGCCCAACTGTGCCACACACCCCAACACATGTTCTGCACATATTAGTGAGCAGGAGTGAAAACAGTTATGCCAATAGCTCCATGAGAAGTTCCTCTCTGCTATTTTCAGTGTTCCATCAGCATTTTGGATGAAAAGTTCAGTGCAGACAGATATGATCTAATGCAACATTTTGCTATCTCTTTTAGTTTAGGACAGTCTTGCATACAGGATGGTCCAGAACTATAAACCTATGGTCATCTTCAAAAGTGGGTTCTTCACACTTGGTTAATGAGATCTTGCTCATGCAATGGTATGAAATCCACAAATCTTGAACTCCATTCATTTCTACCACTGTGGGAAATAATAATTCTAAATCTCCCTTGTTGATCAGAAACAAAGATCACTGAAGCATTTATTATAACCATCTCATGAATCTTTCAAATACTAGCTAAACACCCTGAACTAAATATTCTCAATTAGGTGTTGCAGATATTAGTTTGCCATCTTTGAGATGCAGATTAATTCAGATGCAGCACACATACCCTACAGTGTCTACACTGAAGAATTTTAAAGTAAATTACAGAAAACATAATCAAGTGAAATCTCCATTCATTTATCCTTTTTATTAAATTTAAGACTGACATTAGTGATTCTAGGCGGTATACAACAAAACTCTCCCTTACTGAAGTCAAGAATCCTTGATAAATCATATTTCCTTTTCACTGAATAAAAATGACTGGGAGGCCTAAAGAGAACATGGGTGGAGAACACAAAAAGCCTGGGTACTAGTTCTACGTATGCACATAATCATGAGTCCTTTTAGTTAGGAGCCTCTGTGCTAAAATTTCCCCAAAAGGTATTGTCAGAGCAACTGAGACGCATATTAATTCATACCAAGACAAGTGTAACAGAATAAGTTAAATTCAATAACATTACTTAACACATGTGTTTCTCCCAATCTAACCATCTACCCTATATACCCACCTCTGACCCATTAGCCTACAGCACTGCATTAATCATATGCCAATTTAAAAAAATTTATGTGCCTACTAATAAGGAACAGAGTCTCTGGCCTAAGAACAAAACTTCAACCTATCTCCACAGCCTAATTAGCCACCACTTTGACCATTTCTTCCCCTTTCCTGCCTCTGTACTTGCCTCAGCTCCAGCTGTTCCCAGCACCTGAAATGCCTTTCCATGTATTCTCCAGGGTCTCCCTCTAACTAGCTCTGAGACTGTCATAAATTCATCTCCGTTTCCCCACAGCACCTAGCAGAAAACATATATTGGGCACTTGGCTGGCATCCAGACAAACTGGGCCGGGGAAAGCAAAGAACAGGAGACCCCAGACCACAAAGCAGATCCTCAGAGCAGGCCTTAGGGAGAGAGAAGGTAGTCAGTCAGCAAGAGGAAGCAGAACCAAGTCAAGGAAGTCCAAGGTATCCTTTATCCCATATGATCGGGCTTGTGCCTTAACCCCCTACTTGGCAGTCCCAGACTCATATCCAACACCCTTGTCTTCTATACAAGCCGCCTTTTCTCTCCATGCCCTTGACTTAGATGAGAGGAATGGATCCAGACTCCCAGTGGATTCAGTGTTCCTCCTAGGCCCCCAGTGATATGCATACCATCACCATCCCTGAAATTTACACTGCCCTTTTGAGCGCCTACTCATGTGTCTGCCTCCCCACTGGGCTATGAGCTTCCCGAATGAGCAGGGACCTCATTTGTCTTCGTGTTCTCAGAACCCTGTAGAGCACTTAGCCCACAGTAGATGCTTTTTAAAAAGTTCATCGAATAATTGAAAAAATAAGTGAACTCTAGTTTAGAAATGTGACCGCGCCTACTGACAGACTTCTCCCCTGGCTTAGAGATCTGATTTCATCCCAATGACCCTGGACAATACCCATCCTCTTACTAATTATCCGATAGCAGGTCAGAAGCAAGTTCTAGAGCCACTTCCCCATCAACCTTTGCTGGAAGGTTCTTCACTGGTATTGTCCCTGGTTATTCTTTATATTCCCTTACGTAAAATGGTCACCCTGCACACACACAGGATCTTGATGTTCCAATTATCTTACTAGTGAATTACCTAAAGTAAAAGGCAGTTTTCTTTTATGTTATGTTAATCACCCTACATTACATCATTAATTTTTGACGTAGTATTCTATGATTCATTGTTTGCATATAACACCCAGTGCTCCATTCAATACATGCCCTCTTTAATACCCATCACCAGAATTTCATAATGACATTTTATTTAAATTCTTTAAAGTTCTCTAATACCACTACTGTGGTCTGAATGTTTGTGCCCCTCCAAAATGCGTTAAGTTGGAACCTAATGCCCAATGCGTTGGTATTAAGAGGTGGGGCCTCTGCGAGGTGACAAGGTCATGAAAGGCAAAGCCCTCATGAATGAGGTTAGTGCCCTATCAAAGAAAGATCCGTTGCGCCTCTGCCATGTGAGATTAGAGTGACAAGACAACAGAAAATGGGCCCTCATTACACACAGAATCTGTGAGTGCCTTGATCTTGGGCTGCCCAGCCTCCAGAACTGTGAGAAAGACATTTCCATTGTTTATAAGCCTGTCGATGTTCTGGTATTTGTGTGATGGATAGCAGCGGGCACCGACTAAAATAATTACTAACAAATACTGACTTAATCTCCTAGGTGCAAGAAACTATGCAAGAAACTAGCTGGGTGGGGTCTAAAAATGATAAGACATCATTTTTCTTTTCACAGGGCTTTGTAGGTCAAGGAAGCGAGAGAAAGCAGGATGCTCTGCGGGCAGGATGAGGCCAGGGCGGGCTCCATGCCAGGATCCCCGCAACATGGCAGTAGGCTCACCCCGGGCACCAACGGTCACTCTTTAAAGGCGATCCTTTCATGAACCCTCTTCTTCTTTAGACATCAGGATAAAAAACAAAACAGGAAAGAACCAAACTAAACAAAAATTTACTAAACTAAGACAGCTAATAAATATTTTAAGCTGCTGAAAACTTTTCAGTGTGGCATTTCTGTACCAGATAAAAAAAGAAAAACACCGAGCGGACAAAAGCAGAGTTGCGAGCTTCACCACAGAGGAGCCCCAAACGGCCAACTGCTGCGGCAAACACCTTGGAAGACGAACAGTGACAAGGGACCACATGTAAAGGTGAAGGGCACAACCATGTAACATGGCAGAGCTTCATGCTTTCCCAAAGATAATCTCCGACTGTGTCTAACTGCATATACCCATTCTTTAGAAATTCAGCTTTAAAGATCTAGTGTAAGAATTCCAAACTACCACATTTCTTTTCATAGACACGTTATAAGATATTAGCATAGTATCTGAACTTTAGCCAAAATTAAATGACTTTCTCCAATACAGAAACCTACATTTTTTCCTCTTTATTATCTGCAGAGTGTTTTCCCATCATTTCTAAGTTCAACGGGAGATCTTTCCTACTCAAAAAAAAAAAAGTCATATTAATTCAGGGAGTTGAAATATAAAGGTTGCACCTACTAACCACAACTTAGAAAGAATGCAGCCATTCCCTTTCTCTCACTTATAATCATATCTGGTAAGAGAAAGAGAGGGAAAAGCAACTTACTGGTTACCTTATTTAATTTCTACAACTCTGTAATAGGTTTGACTATCTTCATTTTAACAGATGAAGGAAGTGAGGCTAGAGGAGTAAGTTGTCCAAGGCCATAGGGCTAATACAGAGTGGAGTTAGGACTCACATCCCGCCTTGAGTCCAAAAACTCTCAGGTCCTTGTTCACAAGAGAACAGGAGCCAAGCACCTTGCCATGCTTGGTGGATGATGTAGGAAACAGGGAGGGATATAGTGTGTATGGGGATTAGCTATAAGGCTATAATTATACCTATCAATGCCACTTTTATTTTTATTTATTTATTTTTAAAGATTTTATTTATTTATTTGACAGAGAGAGAGAGAGAGACAGTGAGAGAGGGAACACAAGCAGGGGGAGTGGGAGAGGGAGAAGCAGGCTCCCCCCAGAGCAGGGAGCCCAATGTGGGGCTCGATCCCAGGACCCCGGGATCGTGACCTGAGCCTAAGGCAGACACTTAATGACTGAGCCACCCAGGCACCCCCAGATGCCGTTTTTAAAAACAGAATGTGATGTCAAATATCTCGTTGTAGAAAAACATAACTATTCAGTTAATTTGGCTCTCTGAAATTACCCAGGCTGGCAGATGTGGAGAGAAGGTGGGTCTCCTTCAGAAGAGCTTACTCATTCACTCTGTTGCTCCCCATTGACCCCCCCAGCTATAGGAACAATAGCTCACTGATTAGAATGGGAAGGAGGGAAGGAAGCTCTTGTGTATAAAATTCTAGGAATTTGGTAATGTATGCACATTTTGCCAGAGACAGATTTCCTCAACATAGGGATACATGAGAACAATTCACTGTTTTCCAAACAAACCCCAGAAGTGCATGCTCTGGCCCACTCTTTCCTTTGGAACTGTGTGGAAAAGCAAATGTCATTTGAGTTTTGCCTAGACCTTTATTAGGAGGACGTACAGTGACTGGTACAGGTACACTGTCTGGAAACAGGCTTTTTCTGTAAGAGAACAATTAAATTCCTTATTTTATAGGTACATTTTGAAAGACACAAATCGATAAACTCTAGTGTTTTACTGACATGACCAACTGAATAATGAAACATTTAGCATCGATTTTAGAGCAATGAGATGTCCACTCTTAGAAGACGCATTCGGGTACAGCCTGGTGAATGACGCACGCTGTGCGGGATCGTACAGGTTTTGTAGAGAGAAGCAGTCAGGATTGTCCCAACACTGCTGCCAGGGGCTCATCGCAGTCAGCTTAACAAGTGATCCGCTTGCCCCAGGAGCGGTGCCCAACTTCTCTTCCCCAGGAGACCTGCAACTACCCTCACCCACACACAGAGGGCTGTAAACTTTCCCTAAGCCCCATACAGCTTGCACACAAGTTCAGTGCTTTGGTGCCAAAGCAGCGCTTTGTCCCTGACGCCTCCAAGGCACTCTTATGTGCCCCTCCTGAAAAGGAAGGACAGAGAACAGGGCTCCCCTGAGCAGCCTCGGCAGGCTATCAAGGGTGGGGGGCTGGCTAAGTACACCTGTGACCTGAAGGTCCAGCCTGCACCAAAAGATACTTTTCCCTAAAAAACCATTGCTTGGGGGGCACGTGGGTGGCTCAGTCAGTTAAACGTCTGCCTTCGGCTCAGGCTGTGATCCTGGGATTGAGCCCCGCATCAGGCTCCCCACTCTGCGGCGAGTCTGCTTCTCTCTCTCCCTCTGCCCCTCCCTCTGCTCGTGTGTGTGCTCTCTCTCTCAAATAAATAAATAAAATCTTAAAGAAAAAAAAAAGAAAATATTGCTTGGAGCAAACATGAATAGAAGTTTGAGTATGAAGACTGAAAATATAAACTTTCCACCACCGCATTTAGACCACATTATAATGATTCATTTGTTAGCCTAACTCCTCTACCAGGTTACGAGCTCCCCGAGTCTGGGACTGTGTCCTCAAGGCCTTGCCCACTGTTTGGCGGATAGTGCAGGCTCACGACATGCTTGTTGACTATGAGAAAAACATAAGTGCTGCAAAGGCAGGAGAGTTGCCCCAAATGAAAATTTGAGTTTTAGCTGATGTGGCATTGAAGTATTCATGACTGCACAGAGACTGATTTGTATAGAATCATGAATGGTATCAGATCCTAAGTATCTGAAGATTTGTGGACCAGAGGACTGTAGTGCAACTGTGGATGTCAAATGGGTCCACCTGATAAGACAGAGATTGATGCTCAAAGACACAGACCTCTCAGTCACATCTAGTTCCTGAATGAGGAAAAACTCTATTTAGGAATAGGGAAATTGGAGAAAATGAGTCTTGCATTAACTAGATTCAGATAATTCAATCTTTTCACTACTAAACCACAGAGATCTAGATTACTAGGGAATAGCAATTGCTTTGAATTAAATATCACTCTGGGTAAGCCAGTGTTGGCTTAATGAGTTTTTTGTATACCAAGCTTAATAAAAAATTGTATTAGTATTTTCATACAAATATGGTAGAGTTGATGAATTACTCATAATAAAGGAAATGAAGGAAAATAACCCTTAATCCTTTTTAATAATTCCCTTATTTCAAAATAGAAATTTATCCTTAAGCATATAGAATCCTTGATGATGATACAGGCCCAGAGAAATGAAATGATTTGCTAAAGTCACATAGCTAATTAATGATGGAGGTAGATTAGAATGTAAGTCTCACAACTCTGTGTCTGGAACACTTTCCACCACATCAGTGGTTTCCAATTAGTGCTCCATGGAGCCTGCTAGGCATCTGGACGGGGGTGCCTAAAGGGCCCAGTTCCACTGTTTGTCTTGTGCTTTCTGCTTAGGCAGACACATTGGGCTTTGGTGCACAGGTATCCAGATTTGTGGATTTTGTGCTATATATATATATATATATATATATATGAAACTACATACAATTACCATCATGTCATAAAAGAGGGGATGTTTTCTTTAGACATTAAAACAATTTTTTAAGAAGAGATATTTTAATACTAAGGACTTTTAGAAGGACAGAATCTCAATAAATCTATTCACACTTAATGTCAATGTACATATATTTAAAATTTTTTAATTGTGGTAAAATACACAAAAAATCTACCGTCTTAACCATTTCTAAATGTACAGTTTAGTGGCATTAAATTGTCGTTCACATTGTTGTGCAGCCATCACCATCCTCCATCTCCAAAACTCTTCTCATTTTGCAAAACTAAAACTTTGTAGCTATTAAAGAACAACTCCCCATTTCTCCCACCTTCAGCCCCTGGAAACCACCATTCCACCTTCTGTTTCTATGAAGTTGCTTACTCTAGGTACCTCATACAAGTGGAATCATGTAGTATTTGTTTTTTTTGTGACTGGCATATTTCACTGAGCTTAATGTCCTCAAGGTTCATCCATGTTGTAGCATGTGTCATTCTTAAGGCTGAATAATATTGCACTGTATGTACAGACCACGTTTTGTTTACTCATTCACCCATCAACAGACAACTGGGTTGCTTCCACATTTTGGCTATTGTGAATAATGCTGCTGTGAACAGGAGTGTACAAATATCTCTTTGAGACCTTGCTTTTAATTCTTTTGGATACATAGCCAGAAGTAGAATTGCTGGATCATATGGTAAATCTATTTTTACTTTTTTTGAGCATCTGCCATGCTGTTTTCCATAGCAGCTGCATCATTTTATATTCCTACCAGCAGTGAACAAGTGTTCCCATTTCCCCCCATCCTCACCAATACTTGCCATTTTCTGTTTTTTAGATAGTAGCCATCCTAAGGGGTGTGAGGAGGTCGCTCATTTGGTATTGATTTGCATTTCTCTCATGAATAGTGATACTGGGCATCTTTCATATACCTGTTGGCCAGTTGTACATCTTTTTCTTTTTAAAGATTTATTTATTTATTTATTTATTTATTTATTTATTTATTTGAGAGAGAGAGTACAATGCAGTGGTAAGGGCAGAAGGACAGGGACAGAGAGAGAGAGAGAGAATCCCAGGCAGACTTTGCACTGAGCATGGAGCACAATATGGGGCTTGATCCCACAACCCCGAGATCATGACCTGAGCTGAAACCAAGAGTAGGATACCTAACCAACTGTGCCACCCAGGAGCCCCTGTATATCTTTTTTGGAGAAATGTCTCTTCACACCCTTTGCCCATATTTGAAGTTGGTTGTGTAGTTTTTGTTGTTGTTGTTAAGTTGTAGGAGTTCTTTGTATATTCTGGATATTAATCCCTTGTGTATGATTTACAGATATTTTCTCCCATTCAGTGGGTTGCTAAAAATAATGTATACTTTTAATTCCTTGAATTTTTTGGTGTCCTCTTAACCTGCCCATTTTATTTGGGGTGGCGAACTCCTAGAGAGATGGTGCCCTGGTTTGACCCATGCAATTCTTAGTAAACAGTGCTCTATGCAGGCTTTCTGAGGATGATTACGAAACAATGTAAGATACTATTTGGTATCACTTTTCTTTCAATAGTGGCCGAAAAATGCAAGTACAACTGTTAATTAAAAGCACATAATGTTGCCTGATTATGAATAAAATGTCCCCAGCTCACTCGAGCATAATTCCTACAGCATTAGTGAAGAATTAACTAGCTTTATTAAAGATTTGGAGGACTAGTCACTTTTTCATCATCCTTTAATTAAAACCTCTACATCTTGCACTTGAAAGCCTTTGTTTCTTACCCATTATTTTCATTCTTTATTCTGTCTTTTAAGAAAACAGGGTGAAAAATAAAAAAAGCACAAAAGTTTTTAAATGAGCTTTTCATGCTCTGTAATAATAGAACGGCATAGTTTTCTAATGGAAAAAAAACGTAAGATTTTAACGTTCTTTGAAATAGAAGGCCAAGAAGAAAGAAGAAAAAGCAGTTTGGTTAGCAGAACAGTTTGGATTTAAAGTTCTTTTATAGTCTAAAATAAATTTGTATTAATATACGATTTCTTTCCACCTCCCTACCTACATTAAATTAAAGATAACCATAGGGCAAGGGTACCAGCTCAAAGTCCGAAAGCAGAAACTCATCCAGTTATAGCACAGCTTACTTTACCTTCTTCTGCACTTGAAATAGTTATTTGCCCTCAGTAAATGGCCCAGCAAGACAAGCTCCCTCACCCTTGGTTCTTTTCCCCTCCCAAAGACCCACATGTGAGTGCCTCATTTGGTGCCAGACACCTAGAGACACTCAATAGAAGTTTGTGAAATAAATTAATAATTTAAATCCCTCAACCAGGATTTGTTGGGTATTATGTGCCAGGCCTCATGCTGTGTGCTGCCCAGTCATGGTGTCACAATGCCACAAGCAATTTTTGTCACTTCGTGACCACTAAACTATTCTACACTCAATTCCACATTTCTCCCCTAATCCCCCAGTTACAGACTTTTTCTCCTCCAAGAATTTTACTGTATGTTACTTAAGGAAAGGAGAACTCGCTTGGTATTTTTTATATTGATTTTGGGACTCACATCTCCAAATCCTTTTATACAAGTAGAGTTTATTACATAGCTAATTTCAGCCCTGCTGAGAAGAAGTCTAAGAATAATATATTTTTTTGTCTCGTCTTCTGTTATTGAATGTAGCCTGATGCACCTTGCAAGGAGAAAAAACTGATACTATGTATGTGATAAAGAGTATGAGTGATAGAAAGCAATAAGAGAGCCAGCTAACTTTCCACACCAGAATTATTATTTGTATGATTAAAATATAAAGACACCTGAATTTATCTTTTCTGTTTATGCTGTTTGGGTCTCATTAAGTCTATGTTTCTGCTTTCTTCTAAATATTGTTTTCCATATTTCAAACATCTAATTAAGTAAACAATGCAAAGTGAGATGATACACTGTTTGGAAAACCATAAAATTATAGAGTAGATAGACTTCTATTATAATCCAATTTTCACTCTCTCATAATTTTCCAAAAGGTTTCCTTTGGGGCTGAAACTTTCTAAGCTTGATTTCGGCTCAAAACTGAGTATCTTGATTCACCTGAATTTGGAAAAGGAGCGCTTTCTCTGTCGATCACATGAGTTTGTTTCTTATAAAAACAGATCAGGCTTAGGAGATAGATCTCCTTTTGGCTGATGTAGCCTCTGACAGACTTCAGAAGCCCCTCTCCTTTTGAATTCTTGGGCACTTAACATTAATTATTCAAGTCATGCAAGTGGTACAGAAGATGATGACATAATGATGAGATGGTGTTCTTTGCTCAGTCTTTGCCCAGGCCTACCCTTTGCACAATGTACACCCTAGTACACACCCTTTCTATACATAGGAATACATACATACTGTCTTATTACAGATACTCAGAACTGTTAGATCAAATGGAATGTGTATTTTATTTTATTATTTTAAATATTTTATTTATTTATTTGAGAGAGAGAGAACACATGAGCATAAGCAGGGGGAGGGACAGAGGGAGAAGGAGAAGGAGACTCTTTCTGCCCCGCAGAAATGGGAAGCCCAATGCGGGGCTCAATCCCAAAACCCTGGTATCAGGACCTGAGCTGAAGGCAGATGCTTAATATATGCTGCCAAACTATCTTCCAAAATGACTGCATGAAATTGGTATAATTTCACCTAATGTCATACATGAGAATACCTATTTCCCATATTCACCAACATTGAATATTATTCTCTTGGATAAGAATTTCTTCATTGTTATTTTAATATGAAATCCCCAAACTGTTATGAGCCTGCTAACATAATGTTCTTTCTTAGGTTCCTTCTAAGAAAAATAGAATTTTTTCTTTATCCAAGGAATTCTGAAATTTCATTAAGATGCACCTTGCTATACGTTATTTTTCTTTCATTGTGCTGGAAATCTGCCAAGCCATTTAATCTCAAAACACAAGTCTATCTTCAACTTAGAGAATTACATTCTGTCATCTCTTTGGTCATTTCTTTGAATATTTTCTTATCTACTTTCTCTATTCCCTTCTAGAACCCCTAGTCAATAAATGTTTGACCTCTTGGATTGATTTTCTGTGCCCCAGTTTTCTCTCCTGTTTTCAACCTGCTGTCTTGTTGCTTTGCATTTTGGGAAGACTGCCTGAGGTTCACAAATCACTATTCTTGCATTCAGCATTTTCATTCTATTCGTCAGCTGCCCCACTGATTCTTCTAATTTGGAAAGTCACACATATACCAGTATCTCTTTCTTGTTCTCTGATTCTACCATTTCCATTCCCTTAGTTTTAAGTCTACACAGGGTCATGTTGTCTTACACTTGAAACAAATCTTAATGAAACTAGAGTATGCAAAATTTGACTCCCAAACTGTGAGTACTCTAATATGGCATTTGAGTGTAGGATGCCTCACACACAAATTTGGGGGTGTTGCTTAACATTATTGTGTGCTTACCGATATAAAGAATTATAGTACTGTGAATAATAGTCCATATACGTTAAAAATTCCTGCCTGTCTTACTTTATATGTATTAGCCCATTCAATCCTCATAGAAACTCTGTTATTTCTGTTTTACAGATAAAGATATTGACTGAAAATGGCTAACTAACTTTCCCAAATGATACTATTAGAAGTGGAGGAGCCAGGTTTAATCCCAAGTAGAGTATCTCCAGTGCCCACTCAATTTAAAAAGCCAATATTCTAATAATTGTTTGCACAACTATTAAAACAGCAAACTATTAATGTAGCTGTCATACTAAGCTGTCCAACCTGGAATAGTCTGAGTTTAGACGCCAAGAATGCCTCTGACTCAGGATCCCTCTGAATCAATTACTAAAGCTAGGATGACTCTCCCGTGTGTATGTTATGTTTTAATATTCATCTAATATTTCATGTGGCATGTGAGCGAAGGCTATCTTGGAGCAGACAGGAAATAACTAAACAAAGCATCCTACGTTCATATTATTTCAAACAATACCTATCAGCTTTCATAAATCATCTGTTTCAATGGAGGTAACAAGCTTGACATAGATATTGTTAAGAACTGAAGTACATAATCAGAGTAGACAGGATGTCTGGGGGATTTACCTTGTGATAGACAGAAAGAGTAAAATTTCTCCAAAAGAACTAAAGCTGAACAAAGGAAAGGTGCTGCCATTCAATTATTTCTTACTTATCACTTCTGACTAGAAGCCACCTGAGAGTGACCCTGCAGAGTCTACCTGTGTTAAAGTGCCCTCATCTAGAGCTGATCATACAAGTGATGCTAAGAAGTGAAAATTATATGGCTTAGCAAATGGTTGTAGCTGAAGGCCAACCAGCAGAAATCTCTTCTAGGTAGACATAATGCAACACCAGAATTTAAAAATAGTTATTTTTTCCATATTAACTCTAAGTTGTGTGTGGAATAAACCAGGTTGAGAATGACTGAAAGTTAAGAGTATACTTATAGCAACAATAACATTAAACAAAACTGCCTAAATTAAAGTATCTTTGGCTATTTTTAAATCTTTAAGAACAAACGGAAGCTTGCTAAATCATTAAAATCAAATTAGCATAATTTAGGATCTAAAAATTATTAGAGAATTAATGTAACAATTATATTTCTTTAGACCTAGTTAATGAAAAATCACCATTATTTCCTTTTAGAAAGAAATTACATTAACTAATATCATTGGCTACCATTGAGATTAGCCAGTTCATCTCCATATGAGCCAAAAATTTGTACCAGTAATTAGAATGCTAATATTTTATATATAATTATAATGAAAGCTTCTTGGCCATATACAGTAATAAGTGGAAAAATGAATTTTCTACTACTCTATGAAAAACACTCTTCAAAATATAAATACAAATGAATAAAAACTAAAATGAACAAGACAAATAAAAACAAATAAGCTCTAGAGATCTGTTGTACAATATTGTGTCTATAGTAAACAATGCTGTATTGTGCACTTAAAAATTTGAGAGGGTTGATCTATGGTAAGTGTTCTTATACCACAATAAAATTTTAAAAAACAGTATTATTAGGGTAATGGGACTATAGGAGGTTTTGTAGTTTGCTTAAATTTTCAAAACACTTGATTTCTAATATGTTAAAGACTGACTAAATAAATTTGTTCCCTTACAAAATATTTTCTATAGGAGATTCTATGAAATAAACAAGAAGAAAATGAATTACCCATAATTCTTCTATCCTGAGATAATATCATGGTTTAACAGTGTGATATATACCTTCAAGTTTTTCTATGGACTATAAATATTTTTATTAAAAAATGGAACACTTCTGTCACTTTATTACTGAACAATACGCTGTGGACTTTTTCCAGCAATTAAAAGTGGTCTTCCAGGGCCGCCTGGGTGGCTCAGTCGTTAAGCGTCTGCCTTCGGCTCAGGTCATGATCCCAGAGTCCTGGGATCGAGCCCCACATCGGGCTTCCTGCTCGGCGGGAAGCCTGCTTCTCCCTCTCCCACTCCCCCTGCTTGTGTTCCCTCTCTTGCTGTGGGTCTCTCTCTGTCAAATAAATAAATAAAACCTTAAAAAAAAAAAAAAGTGGTCTTCCATAATAGCAATTCTCAAAGTACAGACTTCAGACTTCTAGGTGTCCCTGAGATCCTTTCTTTGGGTCTGGGAGGTCAAATCTATTTTCATAATAATATTAAAACATTATTTGCCTTTTTCACCATGTTGACATTTGCACTGATGAGTGAAAAACAATGGTGGGTAAAAACGCTATAGTCTTAAAAAGAATCAAGGTAGTTTTTGAGTTCCGGTGTACTATCAAAGAATAATATCCACAATTAAAATACGTATTATAGAAAACTGTATGGAGGTTCCTCAAAAAGTTGAAAATAGAGCTACCATATGATGCAGCAATTGCACTACTGGGTATTTACCCCAAAGATACAAAAGTAGGGATCCGAAGGGGTACATGCACCCCGATGTTTATAGCAGCAATGTCCACAATAGCCAAACTGTGGAAAGAGCCAAGATGTCCATCGACAGATGAATGGATAAAGAAGATGTGGTACATATATACAA
>NC_138371.1:126395467-126491310 GCF_054177405.1 Leptonychotes weddellii | reverse complement strand
CTAGTAAAAGATCTGTTCCCAGTAAGTAAATAATTAAGTAATGCTCAATTGGGTTAAATCCTGACCACCTTAGTTTTGTTTTTTCCTCCCTTCCCATCCTCACTGCCTCTCAGTCAACTCACTGGCAATCTGCATGGCCCTAAGGGAGTTGGAAGTATTATTTAATCAGCTTTTTTTTTTTTAAACAAGGTTAAGAATATATTTATAGTAGTTAGAACTCATGAACCGGTTTATTTCGTAAATCTGGATTTTCTTAAACCAGGATTATCTACACCAATGGACGGATTTTTAAAATTAACCTAGGATTAAAAACAACAAGTCTGCCCAGTGTGAAAGCATACGAATTCCATAAAATGCCATTTTCTCATGTATTAATATTACTTTTTAATGAATTAAATATAGAGAGAGTTAGCCTCATTACACTCGAATAGTCTCTGGGGGGCTTACCTAAGTAACTTTAAACCAGACTATACTCTGAAACATCTTCCGCCGTACTTAGGAATTTTCATTGTCAGAGAGGCTCTTGAATACCCCTTTTAAGTAGTCTAGGGTATCTGTGCCAGAATGCTAAAGAGTAGAACTAAACGACAGTACAGCCACGTAAGGTTCTCAAAGTGTGAACACTGGAGTGCAGAGCCTGTATTTTAGGGCAGAATGAACACGGGAATCTTTATCAGTGATTTTCAAATGCAAAAGCTGATTTTTCTCTCCAAAAATCTACACTGGTTCTTCCTATTTTTTAAATTAAAACACTCCCTCCTGGGGGTGCCTGGGTGGCTCAGTAGGTTAAGTGTCTGCCTTCGCTCAGGTCATGATCCCAGAGTCCTGGGATGGAGTCTCGCACTGCACTGGGCTCCCTGCTCAGCAGGGAGCCCGCTTCTCCCTTTGCCACCCCTCCACCCCCGCCCCGCCCACCCATGCGTGTTCTCTCCTCTCTTGCTCTCTCTCTCTCTCAAATAAATAAATTTAAAATCTTTAAAAAAAAACCACACCCTCCTGTCCAACATACCCTTTCTATTTTATGACTTAATCACAGACTTTGGGTCCTCAATAAATGGAGATTCTGAAGAAACGTAGGAATGGGGTATGTAACCATCCACTGGATCCTCTTCCCACCTCCCACTGGACCTAGGACACAGGCTTGCGTTCTCGAGACTCAGCCTAGTATTGTTGCAGCCAACGGATTACATTCTTGCCACCAGTATAATACGCTTCTTCCATGGCCTTATTCCTCAATAGCACCCTTTTCCTCTCCCAGGACTAGAAAGTCATTTGGGGGGGACAGATTCTTGTCATTTTCCTGGGATAATGTTTTTGCCTTCTCTCATCTTCTATAACAGAAGGAAAAAAAATAGAAAAAAACAAAAATCAAAAAACTGTTCCCAACCCCATTCCCTAACCCCTAGAGCGTGAAGACAGTGGTGCCATCACAGAGGACAGTAAATGTACCTAAGGTAGATCTTCCAATGAATGGATCTTGAAGGCGATGCTGTCATAATATTCCCAGATGATCGTAGTAGGAATTGGTCCTTCTCAAGTAGAAGCCTAAGGTGAGCTGCTAAGGCCAGCACTTCTAAACTGGCAACAATTTTGCCCTCTGGAGACAATTCTGGTTGTTACAACTTGGGGGGGGGGTCCCACTGGCATCTAATGGGTAGAAGTTAGGGATGTTGCTAAGCATCCTCCAATGCAAAGGATAGCCCCCACAACAAAGTATTATCCAGCCCCAAATGTCAATGGGTTAAGAAACGCTGCCCTAGTCTAATGTCAAACACACAGTTTTGGGGGCCATCTATATAAATGGGAACACTGCTTTCATTATTCAATAGTTCATTCAAATATTTGCGCTTTTGTACCATTTTCATTATTAGAGATATCCGATCCCCAGCTCTAACACTTACGAGTTGTGAGACCTTGAACAAGGAGCTTAAACCCTGCACTTTACATGTGAATGTTAAAAAAATAATGCCTCCACGCAACTGTTGTGAAGAATGCATTAGATACCACATCCCAAATGCTTAGTGATAAACGTTAGCTGCCACCACCACCATCATCATCATCAAACACTTCCAACTGCTAGGTGCCTGACACTATGTTTGGGTCTGAAAATACATGAATGAATAAAGACTTGGAATCTATCACTAAGGAGATCACAGACACACAGCTAAACAAAACCGCAATCAAAAGACGTATCTCAAAGTTCTGAAATCCTAAAGAATTGTCCCCAAGCAGGGGGGACTTCTCTGTGCCCCTTGACTGCTCAGTGAGACACACCTTTTCATTCTCCACTAGCCCCAGAGGAAGCCATGCCTGTTCTAACCGGGCTTTCTCATGTTCTGCTTCTCTGCTACCTCTCCCTCCCATCAGAACCCCAGATTCTCTGATTTGGGACCTCAGGTGTTTTGGTGAAAAGTTATGCTTACAACAAAGGGCAAGTAGCAAGGAAATGGAATGATTTCCCATGGGCCTCCAAAAAGGGGAGGGCGGGCAGGGTCACCATGTTCAAAACTCAAGGGTCAACATTTCAGCCCAGGAGGGGCATGTGGTGAGCATGTACCATCAGGCTACCTGCTTTTGTGGAATTTTGGTATGTGTCAGCCAGAAACTCTTAGATTAGCAGAAATGAGTATCTCTTAAGGAAAAAATTCCCCTGGTTAAAAAAATTCTTCCTAATTTATTTTCCTTTTTGTATCAAGTGACTTTTACTTATCCCTCTTATATCACCTGATACAGCTCTGCTCCTTACTCTGTGCAAAAAAGTTATAATTTGTACATGCACATTATAATTTGTAACTGTACAAATGACTGCAGTGTCACATTCACTAGAATAACGACCTGTAGCATAAATAAATGGGGGTTGTAAGGAGGGCATGTGCCTTGCGAGAATATCCTTTAAGCTCTGCAGTTCAGAAATGAAGCTCTGTCCTGCACCATTCTACACATTCAGCAGCAGGAAAATTACTTGGAAGGTGAAAGCTCTCTTTAGAGGCTGTATATATTTTTGTTGATTTGGATTAAGCCCAAATGATTATTTTTAAGTTAATGTAGAAACATTGTGGAAAAATGAATCATGTTTTAATTGTTACAATGCTGCATCATTTACCTACACTAGAAGTGATTGGTGAATCTGGTTTGCCAGCACGTCCTCAACAAGCCAATTAGTACACAGATTAACCTCTGTAATCACTCTCTAGCCAATTGCTTTCCATAATTTTTTCCATAGAATTTGTTTGCACTCATATTTCTTGATGAGACAGGTAACTAGCCTTGTATTTCAGGAATTTGGTTTTCTAGCATAAAAAAGTTTACATTATTTCCTTTGGAGAAATTTATTGCTGATTTACTTGCATGTAATACTAAAATCCTCTACTCTGCTAAAAGGCTTCAAACCATAAGAGGATACAAGATGGATAGTTTTTGGACTATTAGCAGAGAGTTTCACTTAAAAAAAAAAACAAAAAACCAACTCTCCATGGTTCCAACTCTGTAAACCCTTCTTTAAGGAAAATACACATTCCAAACCAGAATGACAAAGGAGGCAGAAGTATTTGCATGACAGCCTTCCTCCTTCAATATATATCATTGCCTTTCATAACATCTAATATTCTGGTCACTCACAATCTTATATGTTCAGGAAGGAATATTTGTTAAGATCTAATTGTAAAAAGCACTAAGGTGGAGCGCCTGGGTGGCTCAGTCGTTAAGCGTCTGCCTTCAGCTCAGGTCATGATCCCGGGGTCCTGGGATCGAGCCCCGTATCGGGCTCCCTGCTCGGCGGGAAGCCTGCTTCTCCCTCTCCCATTCCCCCTGCTTGTGTTCCCTCTCTTGCTGTGTCTCTCTCTGTCAAATAAATAAAATCTTTAAAAAAAAAAAAAAGCACTAAGGTGTTCTCTTTCTTGTTGGGACAGTCCTAGAATTTACTTTTTTATGCCCCATATCTGAGCTGAAGCCCTATGTGTGCTCAGGAGTCAGGTGTATCTGTTATCTCTGGAGGATCGAGAGGTGGATTCTCTTTGAACTAACCTACAGAAGGAGGAGCTTCCAAGGATAAAAATGGAAGGGAAAATAGTGACAAGGAAACAATTTTCTTCTAGGACAAGGAACCATGATACAAGGAACCATGATACAAGAAAAAAGAAGCGATGCTGAGAACCACAAAATGTCTGCCCTTTGAATATGAGGAGACTGCTCCAGCAGGCACACAGGGGTCCTAGGTAGGGAAATTGCAATGAATTAACAGGAAAAAATAAGAGTGGTTTATCTGAAATCTCAGCAGGGCATTAGAAGATATTAGTGGCATTTGTCCAGTTCCATTTCTCAATTTATGACACTCACTCTTGGGCTGCACCTAATTAACACAATTGCCAGTGTTAATAGAGGTGTACTGCACTGTATGAGAGTAAAGCATTCCCCCGAAAACTTTCCTGAACCAAAATGGTGTAAAGCAAAGAAGCATTTACCATTAATATATGTGGAAAATTTTTTAAGCATTCCCAGACCCAAATGCTTTTCTGATACTTAAGGACACATCTTGCTAACATATGCACAAAATAAATCAAGATAAAGCACAGATGCTCACAGACAGAGTTCAAAGCTTGATGCTGAGATGCTGAGCACCGTTCCCAAGGAAGGAGCTTGGTGGGGGGGCACTCTGCTTGGGGTGTGTGCTGCCCCAATAAGGGCTTGCTGTAGAACAAATACTGAATGCTGTTTTTCACTTTTCACCTTTTTATGTAAAGGCAGAAATCCTTTTTTTTTTTCAGTTAATGAAAACAGGTAGTAATGTAATTTTTTCCTAAAAGTGAAGTGGTGTAGTGTGAACTTAGGAAAAGTGGGGAACACTTGTCTAGCCCTAGATGTGAGGTTCTGTCACCCTTGGGTAGGTGTCAGTAGAACTCCCAGTTACCAATGACATTGGGGCCACATGTGAAGTCACAGTGACTGGAAACCTCCCCTAGGATGAAGGGGGAATTGACTTGCTGGTGAACCGCAGTAATCAAGAGGACTCACTCACACACACATGTGAGACACTCACTGAGACCCCAAAGCTCTCTGGGAGGGACCTGGGAGAGCTGGCTGTAGCCAAAGTAAGGCTGTGGTGTAACTTTTGCTGGGATTTGTTTTTATTCTCAGGAGGGAGCAGCTTGGGAAACACAGGAAATGTGCAGAAATAGTCATGATGACTACGACAGTAGCTACTTTATTTTCCATGTTGTTGTCTGCATTGTTTCTGTGAAAAAGGACAACCGTATCAAAATACTTCAGTGGAAATTAATACACACACAAGTTAAACTCCGTGACGTGAGACACAATATCCAAAAGTACTGAACCAGGTGGAGGAAACTGCTGAGAATCAGTGTTCCCTCTACCTCCTCATGATGATGCACCACAGACAAGAACACTTCCTGGTTTATTACCCTTTGTCCCCAAGGAGTAGAAGAACTAACTTAGCCTCTGGCCCCCCAATCATACAATAGCCCTATCTCTAAGTGAACTTGCATTTCCTTCCCTCTGGACCCAGCCTCCAGGGATCTATGACAGCTCCCCATCCTCTCACCATTAGCTGATTTCTCTCAGCTTGTCCTAGGGTTTGACCTTGACCTGTCTTCTGGACCTGGCCTGCCAATTCTGCATTCCTGTTGCTACTGGTATTCTTTTGCTTAAGGGAATGCCTAACTTAAAATCATGTCGATATATTTAATCTACTTACCATCTTTATAGGCATCCTGTATGGTTTCAAAAATAAGTAAGATATTTCTTTCATTGTTCCTTTATTTCATCAATTTTTTTTTTACAAAACCATAGAGAAAATGAACAACTAAATGTGGAGAATGGCACAGCACAGGTCAGAATGAGGCCACAATGACTCCTGACAGGACACAGGCTTTAATTGTAGATTTGGGGTGCACATACATAAACTATACCGTAGATTTTGGTGTGGATATCCTTTTTGGATTAAGAAAACTTCCTTTTCTTCCTGGTATACTAAGAATTATTATCATGGACTAATGTTGAATTTTAATAAATACTATATCAGTATATAATAAGGTAATCATATGATTTTTCTCCTTTTATATAGTGTGGAAAATTACATTAAAGCAACCTTGTGTCTCAAATCAATTTGCTCATGTAGGGGTACCTTGGGTGGTTCAATTGGTTAAACATCCAACTCTTGGTTTCAGCTCAGGTCATGATATCAGGGTTGTGGGATAAAGCCTTACATTGGGCCCGTGCTCCCCACTCAGTGCAGAGTCTGCTTGTCCCTCTCTCTTCCTCTCTGCTGCTCCTCCCAACCCCACAATTGTACTCTCTCTCAAAAAAATAAATAAATAAATAAACAAAACCTTTAAAATCAATTTTCTTATGTATTTTTTTAATATATTGACAACTTGCTAATATTTTCTTCAGAAATTTTACACTTATTAAAGTTGTTGATAATGTCCTCTTACTATATTTTCAATGTCTGCAAGGAACTATAATGGTATCACCTTTTATCATTTCCATTGCCTGGTTATTTAATCTTTTTTTCTTGTTTCAGGTTGTCAATTTTAATAGACTTTTCAAAGAACAAAATTCTGGCTTTGATGATGGTCTCTCCTATGCATCTGTTTTTTGTTTTTTAATTTTATTTTCTGGAATTCTCCTTTTTTTCTTACTTCTACTTTCTTTCAGTGTATTTTTCCTTTCTTTTTATAAATTTTTGAGATGGATGTTCAGGTCATTAATTTTCAGTTTTAACATGCATTTAAGGCTATAAATTTCCCTCAAATACAGCTTTAGTTGCATCTTATACATTTTGATATGTCAAAATTTCATTACCATTCAGGTAAAAATACTTTCCAATTGCAATTGTGATTTCTCTTTTGACCCTGTATCTATTTAGAAGAATTCTTTTTTTTTTTTTTTTAAGATTTTATTTATTTATTTGACAGAGAGAGACACAGCGAGCTCTAGAGGGAACACAAGCAGGGGGAGTGGGAGAGCGAGAAGCAGGCTTCCCACTGAGCAGGGAGCCCAATGCAGGGCTCGATCCCAGGACCCTGGGACCATGACCTGAGCCGAGGGCAGACGCTTAACAACTGAGCCACCCAGGCACCCCTAGAAGAATAATTCTTAATTTTTAAATACGGGAATATTCAAGATTTTACTACTATTCTCAATATTACTGTTGCTGATTTGTAGCTTAAATGAATAGTGATCAACTTTTAATTATTTGTAAAATTTTAATCCTTTCAAATATTTTGAGACTGGCTTTTTGATTCAGTATCTGGTCAGTCGTTTTTTCTCTTTTTTTTTTTAAATACATATATGTTCCTTATATACTAGGCAAAAATGGTTTTCTGCACTTGTTTTGTGTTGGGTGTTTTTTATGTGTCCTTAAGGAAAGTTCGTCATCATAGAGTTTAAACCTTATAAATGCTTACATTTTTGTCTCTCAACTTACTGAAAGAGATATATCATAATCTCTTACTATGTACAAATTTTTATATTTCTTCTCTTAGTTTTGTCAATTTTTAAAAATTAGGTCATATGATTGTCTAAAATTTGAGGATGATTATAACCTCCAGGTGAATTAATTTTTACCCTTGTAAAATATCCTCATTATATCTGATAATATTTTTTGCTTTAAAAAGTCTTCTTAGTGTTAACATAGCTACCACTGCTTTATTTTTTGGGGGGCGGGGGGCAAGTGGAGACATTGGTATTTGCATTTTATTGTTTTTTTTCCACTTTTTATTTCCAACGCTTTACATTCTTACATATTGATATATTTCTTGGAACGAGCATTAAGTTGGGCCTTATCCAATCTGATAATCTTCATCTTTTAATTAGAGCACTATGTCTATTTATAATTAACAACCATTGCTAATATATTTAAATCTAAGTCTGCTACTCTACTATCTACTTAGCTTCTCTGAACATCAATATCAACTTCAAACATAGGTCTTATGAGAATTAAACAAAATTTAAATGAGAAGACTTGTACAAGTGCTTCAAAGACTACAATGTTTTAAACCAAACTCAGTATTACTAAATATTCTTCCACTGAAGATTTTCTCCCAAAAAACCCTGTAGGCTCTTGAATGCTACTTCAGAGCAACTTAAAAAATACATCAAGTGATGGCAGCGTCATAAGAATATACCCACAGCCTCCTAATATGACTCCTTCAGAAGAAACAAAGCTCATGATGTTTGGCTTGGGAAAGTATGTGGGAAGGCTCTGAAGAGGAGAGGGACTTGGTGAGTTCAAGGAATGGAAAGGAGGCCAGTGTGGGAAGAAGGGGTGACTAGTGATGGGGACAGAAGTGAGATCCTGTAGAGCTTTATGGGGTTATTGACTGTGTTAGAAATGTACTTCCCAGTATATAAGACAATGTGGTCTGATTTATGTTTTTAATAGTTTACTTGGGCAGCTGCTGATTAGAGAAGGCAAGAATGGAAGTAGGGTGGGGGATAAAGTAGCCATTTCAGAAAGTTTCCTAAAGACATCCCCCCCGCCCTCCACAAAATGAGGTGGTATCTTTGACTTGAGAAAGAGAAGCAGGTGGACTTAAGGTTCTCTGAGAATCAATAGGACATAATAATGCCTCATGTGGGGAGTGAGGGACAGGGTGGTGTTAAGGAGGATGTCATGGTTCTGGCTCAAGCAACACATTGATGGCAAGTGTTTGTAGTGAATTTATATTTACAATGAAGTCTAATACTTATAGACCAGTTATCAAATCTACTGCTTATTATCTTCTTTTCAATATCTTATTTCCATCATTTAATAAACTTTTAAAAAATCGCAGGCTTGTGAATACCTCTCATAGTTCCACAAACTCCAATCTCTCTGTAATATTTTTCCTTTGCAGCTTTTGTGCTAAAAATGATTCCAAATAAAACTGAACGGCGCACCACGTACTATACTACATTACTCTTCTCACAAAAGACACTATAAGGTTTGGCCAAAAACCCTCAGTTGTTCAGACCAGGTTAACACTAACTCAAAAAACAAAACAAAACCAAAAAAACCCCCACAAGTTCTATTACATTGTTCATGAGAAAACAAAATATTCCAATACAATTCTGATGGAAGACAATCTGTTTTTCCTCAACACAAAATTTTAGTACCATTACTTTCAAAAGAAGCATTTCTATTAAAAAAAAACCAGGGCGCCTGGGTGGCTCAGTCGTTAAGCATCTGCCTTCAGCTCAGGTCATGATCCCAGGGTCCTGGGATCGAGCCCCGCATCGGGCTCCCTGCTCAGCGGGAAGCCTGCTTCTCCCTCTCCCACTCTCCCTGCTTGTGTTCCCTCTCTCGCTATGTCTCTCTCTGTCAAATAAATAAATAAAATCTTGAAAAAAAAAAACCCAGCAAATTTGTAATTGAAATGATAACCCTCCAATCATTCACTGGGCCTGCATTTCATTTAGGTTTCTAAGTTTGACCTCTCTCTCTAAAATAAAAAGGTAAGTTCCTAATGGAATTGTAAGATTGTTGAGTGACAAAGATTTTCTTCTTTTTCTAGTTATAAAAGTTATGTTGAAAAGCATCCAAAATTAGGAATGTTTTCTCACAATTAGAGAAGTGTCATTTACTGGGGGAAAAAAAAATCCCTTCAGCAATCATAATCGGCAGAGCACCAAGAATGAACGGGACACTCTCCCCATTTGCAAAAAAGGAAGGGGACAGATACCAGCGGTCCCTTGTGTTAGAAGCCCGGTCTATATGGAGGTTGAGAGGAGGGGCACCTGTGTTGAACATGGATACGAATGTGGAACAATGAAGGGGGGGTGACAGGTGTCAGTGTTTCTATTTTTACCAGGGATGTTTCTCTTGGGGCTGAGGGATAAAGAGAGGAGAGAGAAAAAAATTGAGGGATTAGACAGAGCTTTGTTTTTCAAACATCATGCTGTGAGCCATCAGTGAGTGGATCGAGACCAGAATTTGTTTTACTAGCTAGAATAGAAGATGCCAGAGTATATTGTCTATAACAGAGGTAATATTTCATTAGACTCTGTTTCACATATATGTGAGTATATTTTTGGCATTATGTAAATATGTATATATTGATTCATCATATAAAATGTTTCCAACTCTACAGTTTGTAGTAAAAATTAAATCACTGAGCTACAGTATTTAAGGTTCCCTGCCTTCTCCTTTTGACAAAAAAAAGACCGCTATGTTTAAAGACTTGTTCATTTTTGACTTGGGCTTTACACCTTCAAAACAAAACACAATGTTTTCCTTTTATTTCCGTTTCCAATAATGGAAAAAAGACAAAAACCTTGCTTCCAACTTTTCAGAAATTATTTCTTCTTTGTCTCATTCAATGTCGTATGTTGATTCTCTGTTAAATAGTTCTCAAATCCCTCAGCCACACTGGATCACTGAGCTTTGAAAAAATTATGAAGATCATCTCTTTTCTTTGCTTATCTCTTTTGTAGATGGTCTTAAAAACTAGCATTTGAGCTGGCTTCATTTAAAAATACATTCCTATCTAAATTATTGTCCAACGGAAAAAAAAAAAAGGGAATGAATCAGAATCACTTCCTTGCTGTATAAATTTGGAAAGTTATTCATCTTCTCAGCCTTAGCTTCTTTGGCTATAAATTAAAGTTAATACCATCTCCTTAGCCAGATTGTTGCAAGGAGTAGAGATGATTCGTGTAAAATGTCTGACAAAAGTTAGGCATTCAATAAATTACTATTTTGAATTATAGTAAAATGAGAACTCGAGCACACAACTGTTTCTTATCTTTCTCATATACAAACAGGCATCTTGTTCTCTGCCTTCCTGAAGAGCATATTTCATCTCTTTTCATCCCCTGAGTGTGACACATGGCCTGACACACAGTAGATGCTTGATAAAAGTTGACAGAATTGAATTAAGGAAAGGTGCTGTTGTGTTTTCTTGATAAGAGAGTATACTTATTGCAAAATAATTATAAAAGCCAATCTTTATGCCCATATTAGCTTGTTGATTTTTTGGACTGGGAGTGTAATCTCAATAGGAAACACCCAACTCCCAAATGGCCCAACTACAAAGGGAGCCAAAGTCAAGTTTCATCAAGTAGGCTTCATCTTCCCTGACAGGAATTTAAACGCATCTCTCCACTCTGGGAAGAAGCCAGTAATTGAAAACACCTGCCAGTCAAGACAAGCAAAGCACCTAGACTTGAGGAGACTGTGATATTTTTGCTTCTCTTCAAAAGGGAAGAGTGAGCTGGTAAGATATAGAACAGTCATTTTGGTCTGAAACAAGCCTACAAAAAACCTTATTAAATAGAGACCAGTCCTTATTTCCTTTTCAAAACTTCCCTGCTTCTGATCCCATCTATATAAACACACCTCGCACTCATACATGTGCAACCACTGTTCTGTGCTTTAAATCCTTAGTTCCTTGAGATGACAGGGCATCTTTGCACACGTGACCTGTTGCCCTCACCAGGGGCACTCTCTCATGATCAAGCTATGTCCAAGAGAGGAGGGGATCATGCTGTTCCACATTTCTTTGTCATCTCAAAGGAATTCCAGATACCATTAAAATCAAATGTCTGTGCCTCTGAATAAAACAGGTCATATATGTTTCAGTAAATGGGACAGTCATCTCTAAAGGACCCCTAGGTGTATGAAGCTACCGAGTTTTCCCATCCTACCATCTTCAAAGTAACAATGAAAATGCAGTTCTTATACATCTAGCCTTTCCAGCTGACCCTAGGGTGGCATTCACTGTCTATTCTGCCATTAAACTGCTTCACAAAAATCATCTTTTTGTCAAGTTTCTGTTTCTTCTCCTACACACATGAATAAGGGGCCCCGGGGGAGGAGGAATGTTAGGGTGGGGAGGAATGAAAGGGAATCCTGTGGAAGGCCTCCATCAGCGGCCTGGTCTATAGGCCCCAAGTCCCTGCGAAATGTCCACGGGGAATGCCAAGCTCTTTCCCAGAACCTGCCTCTCTTCCTGCCAGGTGGCACGATCACACATTTCATAAAACAAATCCAAAGGTCACAGATGGAGAAATGGCAAAAAACGTTGAAGGACTTGTTAATTTTCAAAAACTGACACACGTGCTGTGTGGCCACGTGCAGGTTCCCTGGGGGTGGGGAGAGGGCGATCACGGTTTGCGTCTGGAAGATGCTTCGGGTGAACATGTCCTCCCCCAGGCAAGTGGCACACATTTCATTGTGAGTCTCTACTGTTCCCTCTCCTCTTTTACCCAGTAAAACCTACCACCTTGTCTGAGCTACCAGGACCTCTGATAGGTGTGGGCTGGAAGGAGGTGGGAGGGGGTGCCGTTTCAGGTGGCTAAAATTTTCCCCATAATGGCAACGGACAATAAAACTGTTTATGTTTGGTACATATATAATAATGGATCAGAATTCAAATAGATCTAGAAAACTCAAATGTTCATTGTTAACTGACACTCTATATTGTACGAGATGATGCTCAAGGGCTGGGAATACAGTGATGAACAAGGTCCCTCCCTCATGAAACATGGATTCTAGTAGGAAGAGATAGAAAACTGACAAGCTAAAGAATAATTTTAAATAGTGATAAGTGCTATGAAGAAGGTAAAACATGTTCCCTGCGTAGAGTGACTGAATATGGACTGGGGGTAATATTAGGCAGGTTTAGAGAAGCCCTCTTGGAAGAGCTGCCATGTAAGCTGGGAGTTGAAGGATCTGAAGGAGCTGCTGAGATCAGAGTCTGGTCAAGAGCATCCCCGGTAGAAGATGCAAATGGCCCGTGGTGGCTGTGGAGGGGAGGCTGGTGGACCCAGAGCCTGCTAACGAATGGGCAAGTGGCACGAGCAGAGGTCACAAGGCAGCAGGGCCAGATCCTACAAGGGCTTGTGGATACTGGGAAGGACTTCCTGTCACTCTAATAGCAAAGGGAAACCACTGGAAGGGATCTAAACCAAAATAAACACCCTCTGCCTCTTCATTGCATGTCTCTAGCTCACCACCACCTAAGGATCCATGCCTTTCAGGCCTCTGCAGAATCAATAGCACAAACATACACTCCCCATATTCCCAATTTCTGTTTTATCATTATTGGTGACTCAACTGAGACTGAATTTTGATGACAAATTGCTTACAATTAAATAAACCTATCATTAAAAAAAGACCTCTCACCTACCACTATGCTCTCACTTATCATTCTTATACTTCACAATGACTTTTTTTTTTTAAGATTTTATTTATTTATTTGACAGAGAGTGCGAGAGAGAGAAAGACAGAGAGCACGCACAGGGGTGGGGGAGAAGCAGAGGGAGAGGGAGAAGCAGACTCCTGGCTGAGCAGGGAGCCCGACGCTGGGCTCCATCCCAGGACCCTGAGATCATGACCTGAGCTGAGGGCAGACACTTAACCAACAGAGCCACCCAGGTGCCCCCACAATGACTTGAACAGCAAGAAAGAGGAACCAGAAAATAGTAAACTGTACAAATGAATCAAAATTATCCCTCTCACCACATCCCTGAGAATGACTTGCCAAGTCCCATTGTCACACTGGATTCCCTGGAAGTGAGCGCCATGCCTTCTGCAGAGTTTCTGAGGCACAGATAATGTAGGCTGGGCTAAACTGCTTTTCTTCCCATATGAGTTGTCAATATCTCCCTTTGGACCAATCAAGGATTATTGTTTCAACAAGGCATGCAAGCTCATTGTTCGTTAAGCTGGCTCAGCCAACCATTAAATCATACAAGAGGCAGGCCTGGTCCATCCTCTTGCCTCTGACCTGGATCGCAGTTAGCACCTCCAAGAACCCCGCCCTAAGTCCACAGACCCACTGGGAAGCAAGGCTCTTTAGTGAAGTCTGAGTTTTGTTTCCACAAGGAAAGATGTCTCTAACACAACCAACTACTTTCGTCAAGTTAATGTTCTTAAGTCTATATCTGCTTTGTTTTCCTTAATGAAAACAAACTAGAGACAAAAGCAAGGAAGTGGTTTCAGACAGCCAGAGAGCCCCTAGAACACACAAACTTAATTTGTACCGCCAGATAAATGACAAGATATGTGTACAGGGGAAGCCAACTTTTAAAAAATTCATTAATGATGTGTGAAGATAAAAGTTATCTTTGATTGAAAAAGGTAACTGATAAAGACATCAAAGAGATCTGAAAGTGCGCTTGCTAAATGATCAGCAGATAAGACAGAGGTAGGCGCAATTTTGGTTTACTTTGGTGTGTAGGTCGAAAGGGAGTGCTTTTCATTTTGAAATGGTGGTGAGCAAACAACTCAGGAAATTTTACTAATCGAAATGACTAGTTTAACAACAATGACCAGACAGTCTAAAACCATGTTCTTGCCTAAATGCATCTGCATATCTTCAGGTGACTCATAAAAGAGACGATCTCCTCAGAGGCATTTCTGGAAGCTGGGAATTTCTGGTGCTGAGATCGCAAACCCCAAAGACAGGGAGGTCTGGGACTCTATGTGCTATCGGCTGAGGCAGGGATGAGCCCAGCATGGGCATGCAGGATTGACCTCCCCCTGCTGGGGGCACCATGTCCAGAAACCTAAATCCTCCCCACCAAGAAGGTGGCTAGAGAGTCTATAAACACACAAAAAAATACTTTACATAAAATTAACGGCTTTCAAAAATGCCTAAAATTTGGGTAAAGTCTTCTTTTCTTTTGAGTGTAATTGATATAAAATGCTGCTCTGAAATAATATTTAGAATGGAGCTTAATTTTCTGATTATTTGAACATATATTAGAAAGAGGAAGAAACAGGTTTCCCTTTCAGAGGAAACATACTTATTTGGAAACTGCCACAGTTTCTTTTTAAGTCAAAACTAACAAAATTTCTTAAAAGCAAAACAATTTCTTAAAAAAAAAAAAGATCCAAAACACTTTATTAGAACTCTTCGGGTTTCAAATGACACAAACCCAACTCAAGGTAGCTAATGTGCAAAAGGGAATTTATTCGTACCTTTAACTGAAAAGTCCAAGGGATAATGGATTCAGGTATGGATAAATCTAAGTGCTTAAATTATATTATCAGAAACTTTCTCCATCTCTTCATTCTGCTACCCTCTGCATTGGCTTCATTTTTAAGTAGGTTATCTTTAATAGAGGCAAAATGACTATCAGAAGCCCTATATTTATGTTCTATCACTTAGCAACCTAAGTTAAAACAAAAGCAAAAAGCAAAAATACCTTTTTCCACAAATTCAACAAATGTTTTAGGATTGGGTCTCACTCATCTAGCTTAGCTCACCCTCTCTATGGTCTGCAGGGGGAGAGAATAATACTCTGAACAGTCGAGTGAGTGGTCCAGGGCATCTACACTCCCACCTTCTAGCTGGAGGATGAGGGTAGCACCAGTTGAATTTCACAGATTAAGAAGACACCTGGTTCCCCAAGGAAAAGTTAGGTGCTGCTACCCAGAAAGGAATGTACACTGCTATGTGAGACCAACAGGTATTTACCGTATCATGTCCTTGCTGTTCCCTCCATTTGCTTTTTTCCCTCCTCTTTTCATCAAAAGCCTATCAAACTGAGTTCAAATATTCCCTTCTGCAAAACTCTCTCCCCAAACTCTGCTGAAATATTCACTTTAAAATGGTTAATTAAAACGAAAACAAGATATCAAAAAGACAGCCATACCCCCATGTTCACTGCAGCATTATCCACAATAGCCAAGACATGGAAACAACCTAAGTGCCCATCAACAAATAAATGGATAAAGAAGATGCGATACAGACACAGACACACACAGACACACACACACACACACACACACACACCCCACAATGGAATATTTATTCAGCCATGAGAAAGAAGGAAATCCTGCTATTTGTGACCACATGGTTGGACCTTGAGAGCACTCTGTTAAGCAAGGTAAGTCAGACAGAGAAAGACAAATACTATATGATAAAACTTACATACGGAATCTAAAAAGTCGAACTCATAAAAACAGCAAGTAGACTGGTAGCTACCAGAGGTGGGGTGGAGAGTGGGAGAACTGGGGAGATGTTTAAGGGTACTAACTTGCAACTAGTCTATAATAAGTCCTGGAGATCTAGTGCACAGCATGGTGATTATGACTGACGATACTACATTATACACTCAAAGTTCTCACCACAAAAAAGAAACAATAATTATATGACAATAGAGATGTTAGCTAACACTGTAGTGGTAATCACATTACAATATATAAATGTGTCAAAAAAACACACTGTATATCTGATACTTATAAAATGTTACAGATCAATTATATCTCAATAAAATCAAAGAAACAAAAAAATGCAAAAACCAAACAAACCAAAGTCTCTCCTCAGACTCTTACCCTTTTTCTCAGGGGGCCCTTTCTGGTCTTTCCACAGACTCTGGTGATTCCCACTATTGCTGAATTTACTACACTTTTTGAAACACTCTGTTTACGTGTTTGTCTTAAGTGTAATGAATTCCCAAAAGGTTTTTTATCCTTGTCACCTAGGAGAATCCTTAGCACAAAACGGTAAAAATTTATGGAATTAGACTGTTGTTGCCACGGCGGTTCTTCTCTTGAAGACTGATTGATTGGTATATCAATCAGTCCACTATAATATCAGTCACACTGAATTTTTCTGAAATAACAATGAAATAGTCTCTAGCAAAGCTTCCATCTTTAGCATCTCTATCTTGTAAACAGAAATTTGAAAATTCAGTTAAGTGAGAAATGCATTTGTACCTAGTCACTAAAGCCCAAACTTGGACAAGAACAACAAAACATTAACGCTAAAGTATTTTAAAATAATTTATTAGGAAGTGCTAGTCCCTGTATTCAATCCAAAATCTAGTAAAATAATTTTAATTCATCTCTAACTCCATTTACATTTTCAGTTCATACTCTTGACTTCACAAAAGCAGAAATTTTGTGTTTCACTGTGAGGAAAGATACCTCCTGTAAAAATAGCCTATGGAATAGCAATGCATGTTATTTTTAACATTACTTAAATTCACCATTACTTAAAATATAACTGCATAAGTAGATTCTAGAGGATACTCCTCTGCATCCTGCAAATGTATACGTGCTCTGAGCCTAATTCTCTTATACGTCTCCTCCTCAGTACCTGATGAAAATGAGTACTGTCTCCCAGTAACCCAGTTCTAACACCTCAGACTTCAGAACCATCCACTTCAAGTGGAACTCTAAGGATCAAGGCCTCAAAGCTGTACTAAATCTCGCTTTCAGATCCTCTTGACAAATTCCCAGGAAAGGACTGATACCAAGGCACTAGGGGCAAGGGAAAAGGAAACTAACACTGACTGGGAAAGACACAGTGCTGGACATCTTACGCACATGTGAAGTCCACCATATGCAAGGTTTCATCCAACACGGTGTCTTCCTCCAGAGCTCATCACTGGCAACCACTGGTCTCATGCTGGACGGACAATGGGCTGTGCAGGACTCCCACAGGATGGTACAAATAGGTGGAGAACCACATTTGCTCTTCTTTATGTAAGATTTAGGAGCATTTGAAAGAGCACTTTTGCCTACATATCTTTCTTAACTTGTACCTGATTGCAGATGAGGTACATCTAATCCCTAATTGAAATGAGATGCAACTCCAATGCTCAGAGCCTCAGTCAACCATCACAGAAACTCTGAGAGTTAAATTATTACTGGCCAGTTTATACATGAGAAAATGGAACCTCAGAGAGGCTGAGTAACTCTCCCATAATTGTGTGCTTTAAAAAATAGAGTTGTCCTCCTTTCAGAGATTCTAAGAGCCATATTCAGGATGCTTGTGCTACCAAAAGAGACACACTTTGTATTGTGTTAAAAAAAAAAAAGTGTTAATCATTTTGGTGATGAACTTTTAGAGGTATCACAACAGTAATTTAAATCATCATTTTATCCTATTAAGGCAAGGGTCTCAAATCACAAAATATGTCTCAAATTGTTTAAAAGTTTAGATCATAAACAACCCATATTTAGATCAAATCCCTAGTGTAACTATGTTTGTGCCCAGCAACACCTTTCATATACTCTAATAACCCAAGAGACTTTAGAAAAAAACAACACTTCAGATAACTCACAAAAGACACACAATCCTAAATTTAATTTCACTTAGCTTTTAAAAATAAAATAAAAATTGCAGATGCTATCTCCTCAAGAAATGCTTTTCTCAAATCCTCCTCCAAGCATAACACACCTAACAGAACACAGCTGACATTTGCCCATGGTGAGACCTCAAAATGGACCCATTAAATCAAGTTTGGGGGGAGGGGGCAGTTATTTATCTTCTAAAAATTACATGACATATTTCTGCTCCAGGAAGCTACTGAACTTTTAAAAGCTATAAACCTTCTTTATATACCAAAAATACTTTTTTTTTTTATCTTAAAAGGTACATTACAGTTGAGTCAAATTTGGTCAGAAGTTTAATAAGCTGCAACAGTTGATGACTGCATTTGATAACAGGATGGCTGCAAAGCAGAAGAACATTTGGTGTCTGAACACCACTTAGAGTGCACACAGCCCCATAAGGGCCCAATTCCCTGTGAAGCCATCCTAGCCTCCTGTCTCCTTCCAGGGAGGTGCTCACCAGGGCAGGAGGGGATGACCCCAACCCAACTCTGTGTGGGCACCACCTCACACAAGGGAAGACTGTTCTGACTCGATGTGTATGCAGTAGGTTCGGTGTGTTTAGTTTCTCTTCATGAACACTTAAATCTATACCCTCCCCGCAATTGCTTCTTCAGTTTAGAAAACACTGATTTTATCAGGAGCTGGGTTTTGTTCTTCACACCTTTCTCTAGTTGAATGTTTTGCTGCCCTGCTCTGGTCTCTGCCTGATGCCTCGGTGCCTGAGGGGTCTGAACCTCTGCCAGGGGGGAGCAGGGACCTTTAGCCCCGCCACCCCAAGAGATTTCTGACCTCTTACTAACCTTCATTGAGAGGTCTGGCTTAAGAAAGAAAATGCTGAAGTATTTATTGGCAGCCTCAACTTCACCATGGGAGACATTCTCTGATGTCATGCCAGGGGAATGCCAGGGAAGCCACATACTGATTGCTTTTTAAATTCCTAGAAGCAACAGAAAAGGGCTCCCCTCTCTGCTCTTGAAGGTAAACAGCACATCATCATAGATTTATTAACCAAAAGGCTTTTAGCTAAAAAATGAAGCCTTTTTTACTGGATTCTCAGCACCTTTCTCCTTCCTCTTTCACTCCAGGTGTTATTTCCTCCCTTTTACGTTCTCATTTACGCAGCATTTTAGGGCCAGGGGTGACCCTGAAGTTTAGAGAATTCAATTTGTGTGGATGTACTTTCTCCTCCCTTTGTTTCTCCCCGCATCTCTCTGCGCTGCAGCTTGCTTCCCCTCCCCTCTGTAACTGTTCTTCCTCCTCCCATGTGCTCCGAGATTGCTTTGTCCACAGGGGAGGTGGAGGCAGGATCATGGCCACTGCTGGATATGAATGGTAGAACCAAGAAAAGCCCAACACCAGGGTCTAGCCAGTGTCATGAAGGTCCAGGATCAACACACCAAAAAGATCTACCTGACCTCATAGTCCTTCACCTGTATTAAAACATAAAGGTAAGACTAGGCACTCAGTTTTCTGTTAACAAATGAAGAAATTATTGTTTATCCAGTAACATATATGAAGAAGATCATTTTCCTTTAAAATGGAAATACATCTGTAGGAGCATTAAGGGAGGGCCTTCATTGGTCACTGACACCTTATTGTGAATTAGTTTAATCATAGTACTTTTTTTCTAATTTAGCCAGCCATAATAAGAAAAAAAAAATGGGAGTTTATAAGGACACTGAGGAAGAGAAGCTGATGTTGGAGCCTGGGATATTTTGTAGGCAGGCAGGTGGAGGGGTGAAAGTGGGGGTCGAGAGGTCCAAAAACAAAATGGGAACTCTGTGCAGTCACAGGTAACCTCGGGATTGCATTAAAGGACACCAGTGCATTGAGGACACTATGGGCACCTGAAGACAAGTAAGAAGGGACCCTGGGAGGTAGGAAAGACATATAAAAATGACAGATGGAAACAAAATTGTACATAAATATTACTATTGAGCTTAGGATCATATCGCTGCAGTTACAACATCTATATATTGAATTGGGGAAGCTTGCTTTGAGCAGTCTATGAAGAAGTCATGGCAAAAGTTAGTAGTGAATGTAGGACTACCACCATTCCACAACTATTTTAATTTTCCAAAACAAAACAAACACCGAAAAAAAAAAAAAAAAACACTACCCCATAAGATGGGCTGGACTTGACACTTGGCTACCTGATGACAAGGTCTGAAGAGAAAGTCCACATTTCACTGGGGTCAAAGTACTTATTGATTCCTTAAAACTGGCTCATGTAAATATATCTGCCTCCTTCCTTTTTGATGTCATTTGTAGGATTCAATTTTGCTTTGGTTTCTGGTTTTACAAATTGCTGGTTCCTGCAGATAATGACAAGTAGAGGGATTAAAGGAAGTACCAGATAATGAACAAACAAAAAGCATGGCATAAATCAGGCATACAGTGATATTTACTTAAGGCAGATATATTGAAGTATTGGTTTGTTGTTGTTGCTGTTTCCATTCGAGGCCCAGAATACTGTGGGAAAGCACAAAGCATCTTTCTAAGAGCGTCAATGCTACTTGGAGAGAATATAGATAATTATAAGTGGGTCCTGGATAATGAGACATTCTTTGTTATTTCCAAAGAGATTTCATAATCTCTGGAATTCCAAAGGGATTTTTCATCCTTTCCAAAATGTATATGGAATGACAAAGGCAGGTGTACATGAGGATCCAGTTACACATCTAATCAGAAGGAACAACACACATCAAAACAGGAAGCAACATTACTGACTAAACAGCAGTCTTGGTGGTGATACTATTTCTGCCTACATTTACCTCAAAAGAAATCTTTCACTGGCCTTTATGTAATTACAAATGATTTTTAAAAAAAGGAGTTACATCAAAAAATAATTCTGTAAAGTCACAGGATACAAATACAACATACAAACAAAAGTTAGTTGCATCTCTATATACTAACAACAAATTATCTGAAAAAGAAATAAACAATCTTATTTATAGAAATAAATTTAACCGAGGATGTAAAAAATTGAAAATTATAAGACATTGATGAAAGAAATGGAAGAAAACACAAATAAATGAAAAGAAATCCCATGTTCATTGATTGGAAAATGTAATATTGTAAAGATATCAATACTACTCAAAGTGATCTACTGATTTAACACAATCCCTATCAAAATCTCAATGGTATTTTTTGTGGAAATGGAAAACTTCACTTTAAAATTCATAGAGAATCTCAAGGAACTTTGAGTAGTCAAAACAGTTGAAAAAGAACAAAGTTAGAGGTCCCACACTCCCTGATTTCAAAATGGATTATTAAGCTACAGTAATCAAAATAGTATGGTACTGGCACAAAGACAGACATATAGACTAATGGAATAGAAATAGAGAGCCCAGAAATAAACCCTGCATACACAGTCAAATGATTTTCAGCAAGGGTACATAGACCACACAATGGGGAAAAGATGGTCTCTTCAACAAATGGTGCTGGAAAACTGGTTATCCACAGGCAAAAGAATGAGACTGGACATGTATGTTACACACTCACAGAAATAAACTCAAAATAAAGACTTAAATGTAAGACCTAAAACTATAAGGGGCGCCTGGGTGGCTCAGATGGTTAAGCGTCTGCCTTCGGCTCGGGTCGTGATCCCAGAGTCTTGGGATCGAGTCCCGCATTGGGCTCCCTGCTCCTTGGGAGCCTGCTTCTCCCTCTGACTCTCTCTCTCTCTCTGTCTCTCATGAATAAATAAATAAAATCTTTAAAAAAAAAAAAAAGACCTAAAACTATAAAACTACTTGATGAACACACAAAGTGCAAAGCTCCTTGACACTGTTCTTAGCAACAATTTTTTGAACAAGCAACAAAAGCAAAAATCAACATCAGACTACAAAGCTTCTGCATAGCAAAAGAAACAATCAGCAAAATGAAAAAGCAACCTCTATATTAAAAAGAAAAAGCAACCAAGAGAATGGGACACAATATTTATAAACCATCTATCTGATAAAATATCCATAATGTATAAGGAACTCACATAACTCAATAGCAAAAATAAGATCTGATTTTAAAATGGGTAGAGGACTTGAATAGACATTTTCATACAAAAGGCCAAGAGACACATGAAAAGGGCCTTGAACTCACTGATCATTGGGGAAATGCAAATCAAAACCACAATAAAATATCACCTCACACTTGTTAGAATTGCTATTATCAAAAAGAGAAGAGAAAAGTGTTGGCAAAGATGTGGAGAAAAGGGAACCCTGGAGAACTGTTGGTGGGAATGTAAATTGGTACAGCCAGAAGGAAAAGAGTATGGAGGTTCCTCAAGAAGTTCAAAATAGAGGGGCGCCTGAGTGGCTCAGTTGGTTAAGTGTCTGCCTTCAGCTCAGGTCATGGTCCTGGAGTCCCGGGATTGAGCCCCTCATCGGGGTCCCTGCTCAGCGGGGAGGGTCTTTTCCCTCTGCCCCTCACCCTGCTCATGTTCTCTCTCAAATAAATTTTTAAAAATCTTTAAAAAAAAAGAAATTCAAAATAGAACTACCATATGATCCAGCAATCCCACTTATGGGTATTTATCTGAAGGAAATGTAATTACTATCTCAAAGAGCTATCTGCACTCCCATATTCCTGCAGCATTATTCACAATAACCCAGACAGGGAAACAACCTAAATGTCCATCAATAAATAAACAGATAAAGAAAATGTGATATATATAAAAATATGTATATTTTATATTAATATAAAAATGTAATATATTATTTATAAATATATAAAGTAGAATTTTTTTTTTTTTTTAGATTTTATTTATTTGAGAGAGAGATAGTGAGATAGAGAGCACAAGTGGGGAGGAGAGGGAGAAGCAGGCTCCCCACAGAGCAGGGAGCCCGATGCGGGACTTGATCCCAGGACCCTGGGATCATGACCTGAGCCAAAGGCAGACGCTTAACCGACTGAGCCACCCAGGCGCCCTATAAAGTAGAATATTATTCAGTCATAATGTAGAATGAAATTCTGCCTTTTGTGACAACATGGATAGACCCTGAGGGCATTATGCTAAGTGAAATAAGTCAGATAGAGAAAAACAAATACTGTATGTTCTCATTTAAACATAGAATCTAAAAAAGCTGAACTCATAGAAACAGAGAGTAGAATGGTGGTTGCTGGGGGCTGGGAGTGAGGGAATGGGGAGATGCTGGTCAAAGGGTACAAACTTCCAGCTATAAGATGAGTAAGTTCTGGGGATCTAATGTACAACATGGTGATTATAATTAGCAACACTATATTAAATACTTGAAAGGTGCTGAGAGTAGATCTTAAATGTTATCACTACATAAAAAATTGGTAATGATGTGAGGGGATGGAATATTAAATAATCTATTGTGGTTATTACTTCAAAATATATATGCATATCATATAATCATGTTGTATACCTTATGTTTACATATGTTATATGTCAATAATATCTCAATAAAGCCAGGGAAGGAAGAAAAAAAAAGAGTCCTATCTCTATCGTGTTTTATAACTCACGAAGTAATTGGATATTCATTATCTCCTTTGATTCTTATATATATATAAAAGTATAAATAAAACTATAAATATATAGTTCTGGAATAAAATTATAAATATATAATTTTGAATCTGTAGTTCCAAAACGAGCAAACTGATGCCTAAAACAACTCTGCTACCACTACAAGGATAGGCAATGACTTGTTACAAAACCAGGAACCAAACTTGGTCTTCTGACTCCCAGCCCAATACACTTTCTGTTATACCAGCAATGTTTTTCTTATTTTCAAAACCGGGATAACTATACCTTGAATAATGATTAAGACTTCTAAGATATTTGGAAAATGTAAAATAGCTTTATGTATAACAAAACGATACTCACATTATGTTATTTTTCTACCCAAGAGCTCAAATGTTAAATGATGTTTTCCTATCCATAGGTGTCTTGAGATACTAAATTCTAAAAAAATGAATCTAAAATAAACCTGAAACCCACTAATACCCCAAAGCTTTCCTAAGTAAAAAGAAGTTAGGAGATCAAGGAGAGAAGCCATAGAGGAAAAGTGCTATTATTCCAACATCACCCTAACTGTGTCCCAATAATCACACAAAAGACAACTGCTACTAGTAGTATATGGGTCCTCAACCACTGGTGTTCTCAACACTTGCCTCTTTGCATTGTACTTACCTTTGCTAATCTCACAGTTCTATACAATACTTCTCTACATTATATATAGTACTCTATTTAGACATGTTGACTTCACTAATTAGTCTATAAATACTTGACTTTTACCCACTGCTTTGGTAAGTAAGATAATTGCAGAGGAAAGGCCAAAGCATTTATGGTCAATCAGATGACGAGAAAAGGAGTATGGTCTTTCAGCTAAGTTAAGTGTAAAACATTATGTGGCAAGGCAGAAGCTATTAGCAAGATCAGTATTTCTTCTAGTACCTTAATAAATCATTATATCAAAGCTCTGACACAGGATGGAGAAAATCTCGGTCTACCTACATGGAAGCTTCCTAAATGGAAAATAAAATTCCATTTAAATTACAAAGACTTAATTGGTATACAAAGGAAATTACAAGTTACAAAACCAGTCTCCAAATTCTGGATGTGTTAAGACTTTTTGAATCATTAGTGCAGGAAGAAAGGAAGAAAGACAAAGAACATTGCTACTCTCTGGGCTGCACATTTATAATTTGCAACTGGTAAATATGTATGAATCTGTTCCACTGCAGCTCGGGATGACATACTGCTTTACAGAGATAGCACAGAGCAGAGAAATCAAAGTAGAGGAAGGTTCAGCAGTTATAACCCACCTCCTCCCACATTTAACAGTTTTCAATCTTCCCAAATCTCTCCTTACTTAAAATACTCTCCTTTGGGGATGGTTTCCTAAAATGAAAAGTACTTTGATGCCAGTGGACGTTCAAAGCATAGCAAAAAGCATCCCGTGGTGAGCTCTAACTGTATCACGAGGCATAAATAATAGTATTTTTTCCCTAAACTCTTAACATCTCCCATTCTCTTTGATGATACTTCCAGGAAGACAAGCAAGCAATTAAAAAAAGTTACTAGACTTAGTTGCCCAATTGTTTTAATTCTAGAACTCATTATTTTTCTTTTCTAATATGTTGCAAAAGATAAAAGAAATGTTTTGCAATGATCAATACCAGACAACATGATGCTTTCCCTTAAGGACACTATATTGCCTTATTTATAGAGATGATAGTCAAAATAGACACTATTTTAACTCCGCTACAACTTTTACTTATAATGTTTAATTTAAAATATATTTTTTTCTTATAAGCTCATATTACTTTACTGTAACTCTTTCAACCCTCATAGTAAGTTAAAGCTGAGAACTAAGAGGTCACATCAGGAAATTTGTTTATAAAGGTCACAGCTAGCAAACTGGCAACAAAAGAAGGCAAGTCTCCCTAACATCTTTAAATATTTATTCATGATTGATTGATTCTTTCATTCAACAAACACCAGACACTTAAATATCAGACACAGGTTTGATGATAATTATATCAAAGAAAGTTACCAGAAGGTTCTACCCTCAAAGAGCTTGACGATCGAAGTGGATATATAAGGTACACAGCACTTAAAAAGTTAGATGGCACTAGCAGCTTTAAATTTTAATACAAAATAAGTTGATTGTCATTAGCACTGTATATAATTATGTGTCAAGGAAAGGCTATACTTAAGATCTGAAGAAGTCTCAGGCACCTGGGTGGCTCAGTCGTTAAGCGTCTGCCTTCGGCTCAGGTCATGATCCCAGGGTCCTGGGATGGAGCCCCACATCGGGCTCCCTGCTCAGCGGGAAGCCTGCTTCTCCCTCTCCCACTCCCCCTGCTTGTGTTCCTGTTCTTGCTGTCTCTCTCTGTCATATAAATAAATAAAATCTTAAAAAAAAAAAAAAGATCTGAAGAAGTCTCTACTGGCAGGAGTTTTCAGGGAAGAGACTAGATGAAGGGTGATGGGACATGGGCAAGACAGGATTTGAGCAGGTGAAAAAGAAAATGACAAATATTCCAATTAGGAGGAAAAACAACAACAAGGAGATAACAGCACACAGCCTGACATGAAAGCAAGAGACAGCTCCCACTGCAGATCAGTGGTGGGTAAGGGAGAGAGAAGTCCCACCTCAACAATCAGGAAGGACAGTGGCAGGACTGCATGAAGCTCAAGGTGGGAAAGTTTTTACTGAAGGTGGGAGATGAAATGGACAGTCAGGAGAATGTTCACACCATCTCCAAGTCCGGGAGCATTTGGGATGTAGGAATTGTAGAGGAAGAATATCTTTTACATACAAGGCATGGATGTAAGAGGCACATTCCGTTCATGGCCAGAAGATGATAGGGATAGATAGAATCTATAAAGAAGTCTTTGGCTTTCAGGAAATCTGCTTTCTATAGAAAAGAGGTTCCAGAAGACCTAGGAGTAAGCCACAATTTCAGGGAAGGGGCATTGGGAAGATGGTCCTGGTAGAAGAAACTCCCTGACAGAAACAGAAATGAGTGTATGAGAGAGGACCACCTGTCTGGGAGGGCTTCCAGGTCCTGAGGGGCAAAGATGGTGGAGACAAAGAGCCTGTGGTTTTGACCGAGCTTCTGGTTCTGAATGGAATCTGGTGCCATGCAGGTTCAGGAGCTTCACTCCATGCTAGAAGCTTCTAGCAGCTTAAGGAGTTGGGCTGAAAGCGGAAGATTCATTTTGTGGCTCAACACAGAAAAAAACAGGAATGATGAGAAACAAAGTATGGGAAATTTGTTGGTCAGGAAGTCACAGCTGATGGGGTCGATACAATGAGCTAGAACTGAAAATCTTCCACACTCACACTTATCTCCTGCCTGGGGAAGTTTAAGCAAATCTAGGCCTAGTATCCCACTGTGGTAAACCACCATGAAGAGAGGAACTGGAGGACGTCCCATCCATGAGAACTGCACTGTGAGCCCATGTTACCTGGAAGGGCTGCCTCTGTGGTACATTCTGAGAGCTGGGGAACCAACATGGTGCTGAGCTGTCAAGAAGGCAGCATTTGCCAATGTGGGCACATCTGGGCAGAACAAAAGACACCTGCCCCTTCTCCATAAGCACCTCTCTGACCACTGTCAGTTTTTCAGTAGAAAGGCCGTCAGCTGTGGTGTGGATGACAGGACTTGACTGGTTGGAAGAATTCTGCAGTCTCCGGTGTGAACTATGCCTCTGGGTGTCCTTGTTCAAGCGGCAGTTAATTTGAAAACAATTAGCTGGCTGCCCACCTCCTTTGAGGTGTAGCAAGGCTGGGTGGGCTATTGGGCTGGACTAAGATTCCAGCACAACACTGAGGAGCCAGAATGTTTCTAGGACTGGTCCAGGTTTGGGTTGGCATCAAGGGAAGTCTGGCATTTCCATCACGGATCACAACAAATTAGTCACTGATTTGCCTTAGGTGCTCTGCCAAGTTTTCATTTATTTATATTTGCTTCTATGATATGGAGATACTTATACCTTTTAACACTAAATAGATCAGACAATTTTTCATTATTACTCATTCTTTTTCTTTTCTCCCACTCTTCCAGGTAAAGGGTAAAATGGATCATTATGGCAAATTATAGACAGGAAATCAACAACAGAGACAAAAATGAAAGAGAAGTAGATTTTTATAAGAAAGCTATTGAACTTGTTTTTAAAAATATTTTCATGTGGCAGACTTCCTTTTATCAGCTGGTCAATATGGTGTTTGGGAGTGAGAGATCTTTCTGATAAGAGTATTTCTTTTCTGCCACTTGAATGTCTACTTCTAACCTCAAACCAGACTCACTCTGTCTCCTTAAAGAGGGCAAAAGCAACATGAGAAAACACATCTCCTTTTTCAGTCTCCCTATTCTGTGACCCTCTTTTCCCTGCAAACCATTTGGCTTCCACAACAAAAAAGGTGCCACAAGCAGGGAAAAAATATGTTCCTAGGGACTTTCTCAGTTCATTGCACCACTCACTCAGCTAAATCTGGCAAACTCACACACATCTGGCCTACTGGCGAGTCTCAATAGAATTCAGCTGTGCCTGCACAAGGACACAGGGGGACAATATTTAGTCAGACACGCCCTCCGGCTTGCTAATTCCTCAGCTGTGCTGCAAGGGTCACGGGCCACAAAACAGCCCCTCCAAACATATGCACCCTTACTTGGCATTTTGATAGTTGGGTTTTTTTTTTTCTTCTCTCATTTTCAGTGTTTAATTCTCTTCTTTTAAAACCGCTTTCAGAGCGCCTGGTTGGCTCAGTCATTAAGCGTCTGCCTTTGGCTCCGGTCGTGGTCCCAGAGTCCTGGGATCAAGTCCCACATCGGGCTCCCTGCTCCAGCGGGAAGCCTGCTTCTCCCTCTCCTACTCCCTCTGCTTGTGTTCCCTCTCTCGCTGTGTCTCTCTCTGTCAAATAAATAAATAAAATCTTTTAAAAAACTAAAATAAAATAAAACCACTTTTGTCTTTTGGCTCTTTATAAACAGCACTGGAGTCCGGTATTCTGTGCACAATCTTACTTTCTGCACAACATGGAAGAGAGTACAGGATTCAAGGGGACTTTGAATCTATGGACCACAAACCCACTGCCGATTCTGCAGACTTAGGCCTTGCTGTCTCTCAGGCAACTGAGATGACTTCTTTTTATATATGTATATATTTTTTTATTTATTTGTCAGAGAGAGAGAGAGAGGCAGGCAGAGGGAGAGGCAGACTTCTGGCTGAGCAAGAAGCCCAATGTGGGACTCGATCCCAGGACCCCGGGATCATGACCTGAGCTGAAGGCAGATGCTTATCCCAAATCATACATTTCCAAAACTATGAAAAGGAGTACAAGGATCATAACTGCAGAGAATGTGTGGAATTTCCTCCTTCATGTCAGTTGTCAAAGGTAATACAGCAGAAAAGGAACCATCCAGAACAGTGGTGACAGTCATGGAGGAAGACAGCAAAAGGCATGGTGTTTATAATTTATAACAAAGAAAACTTTAATCTCTAACAGGAATTACAACATGCCAGGAGCATGGACCACAAGGAAAGTTATCTAATTTTTCAGGCTAACTCACTTTTTAGAAATGCCAAAACATATTCTCCTTTGGTAAAGGGCTTTAGATATACTCTAACTAGGGCTTTTCTTTAAAAGTAATATAAGAGTAAAGCAAAAGTTTCAATGAGCTCAAAAGACTAAGCAAGAAATGAAGGCTTGCCTTTCACCACAGTCCCACTTTCTTGAGCTAAGAACCATAAACAGTTTAATCTACAGCCCATGCACATAAAAGCATGCATATCTGCATATTTATACATGTGCATGTTTGCTGGTACATGCTTAAACTATAAGAAACATGCTATCTTATTTAAATGCGCTCAACTATATATATAAAACTCCAGAAGCATAGTTCCATATCATTTGCACAGACTGACTTGCTTTTTTATTTATTTATTTTAAAGATTTTATTATCTATTTATTTATTTGTCAGAGAGAGAGAGAGAGCATGTGCACACAAGCAGGGGGAGCGACAGGCAGAGGGAGAAGCAGGCTCCCCGCTGAGCAAGGAGCCCAATGCAGGACTTGATCCCCGGACCCTGGGATCATGACCTGAGCCAAAGGCAGATGCTTAACCAACTGAGCCACTCAGGCGTCTCTTGACTTGCTTTTTTAAATGGCTAAATTGCATCCTATTGAACAGGTCACTATAGTACCTATATCGCTATTGGTGTATTTTTAGGCTACTTCCAACTTTTAAATGTTACAAAAGAAGATGCAATATGTTTTCCTATAGTGACAGCTACATATCTTGTATAGACAGGACTAAAACTCCTCCAAAATACATTTGGCCAGCTACACTCTTTCCAGCAGTTTATGTTAAAGCTCCTTGCTATCACTGGAGAGTACCAGCTGCTTAAATTGTTTTAAACTGGCAAGTGAAAAATACCATCTTATCTTTTTTCTTTCATCATTAATGAGGCCATGTTTCTGAGAAGCCACTGTATTGTTCTTTGAACTGACCATTCTTTACTTATTTTCTTCTACTAGGTTGCTACTGTTAATTGATTGATACAAATGAGCCATGTGTTTAGCAAGGAAATTAGCCCATCATCTATCATATGTATTGCAAATACTTTTTCTAACTTTTCATTCATCTGTTTTTTTGCTTTTGCATTGGGGTGGGGGACAGTCTTCTAGAAAAGATGACATTTTAAACAATACATCCATCAGTAACTATAAGACACAGATAGCATGATGCCAACCATGACCTGCTCTGCTCGGGTATCACGCTTATCTTAGGTACCAAGGTCACCAGGACTAACTGGTGGAGACCCCCCTCAAGTTTCACACAGTCACAGAGCCACTTACAAAGTATTTATTCTCACCTGGAAGCCTCTTGCCTTATTCTCAATTGGGATCTTGACCCAAAAGTACCTGCTCCTTTTATCCAGAAGTCACTCAGAAGGCAGTAAACAAAATTTCTTTACTCTTTTGTTTCCCCTTTTCCCTTACTAACAATTCTAGGAGGAGTAGAGGAGAATATAAAGTGTGCAACCAAAAGAAAAATCTAGAAAATTGTTATCTCACTGATGAAAGAATTAGGCTAATTCCCAGGATTCCTTTTGCATGTTCACAGTGATTGCCCCAGACCTTATGTTTTGGGGGTTTTCATCCTACTCCTTATCATGATCACTAATGTACATTTATTGAGAATGTCCTATGTGTAGGGCCCTGACAGGACTCACCCCTAGCACACAAAGAACGTCAGGGCATAAGCCCAGCCGACAACGAGATCATCCGTACTTGTACAGATGGGGAGCCAGCTGCAAGGTGCAAATCCTGACACCACCCCCCTCCCAGCCCTCCTCAAGCTCAATCGTTGAATTACCCAGAGCCAGTTAACCTCTCAGGGCTCAGAGTCCTCATCCATAAGATGCAGACAGGTATGGTGTGTCAGAATAATTACAGCAGCTACATTACAGGACTGCCATAGAGTGAAAGGAATCACTCAGTAGAGCAGTGCCTGGCACACGGCCAGGTTTAAATAAATATGGCCCCCAAATAATAATTAATACAGAAAACAACATAAGTGAGAGTGTGAGAAAGTCCAATAAGCCTTACTTCCATACTCTGGGACTGCAGAAAAGGGAGCCCCGAAGGAGCAGTCAAGAGATGCCGCTAGGTAAAGTCAGGACGTGAGCAGGATGGCCTAGGATGAGCAAAGACAACTGTGTGCTCCACAGGTGGGGAAGGGACGAGAGCCTACTACATTACTGCGGCAACAATGGACACGCTCGTGTGAGTACAACAGAGGGCTGCGTCTGGACAGAGGGAGGAAATAACTTTCAAACCATAGATTGCCAAGGACTTAAACATCAAGCAGCTCTCAAACATCTCAACTCTGTTTAATTAAGAAAATGTTTACTTGTTCTTTGCTCTCAATTAATAAACTGAATCAGCTGGTATCACAGAAGTAGAGCTGATCCCTAACTTAAGAAAGGAGAGTTGTGATCCGCAAGTTTGTCTCTAAGGCAGACATTTGGAAAAGAGAACACCTGCCCCACAGAAACCCTGTTGTAGAGGATGGAGAACTTTCCAGGCTGGGGCCTGCAATCCCGGACCAAGAACGCTGCTAAGGCAGAGTTGGAACACTATCACCCCGCTCATTCATTCGTTCCTTCCTCTGTTCATTCCACATCTGATGACCACCTACCACCAATGCCTCGTTGTCCTAAGAGAGGGCGACAGTCGTGAGCCAGGAGAAGCAAGGTGTCTGCTCTCATGAGGCTTGTATTTAAGGGTGGGGAAGGGGGGCGGCAAGGAACACAGAGCATAAAATGAACAAAGAGGTGAATGAAATTACTTCACAGCATGAAAAGTGCTATGAAGAATGTAGAAACAAGTATTGTCAAGGGGCGGAAGACCACTCCATGTGGAAAGAAGTGACATCGATGTGATATTTGAATGATGAGGCAGAACACAAGTGGCAGTAAGTTCCAGGCAGAGCGAACAGTGAGCACAAGGCCGTGGGGGCTGGGAAAAGCTTGGGGCGTTCACAGAACAAAATGGCGGCAGTGAGGCTAGAGCAGAGGGAGGAGGAGGAAAATGCCAGGGGCAATTCTTCCTAAACAAGAAGGAATTCTGAATTCCAGCTTTGGACAGCAAACACACACCTCCTCCTTCCTTCTGCCGACTGCAGTTTTTGTTGGCAGGGCCGGCCAGAGGTTGGGCAGCTGCTCAGCTGTTGACAGAAAATGAATGAGGTTGGGGACCTCAGAAGCTCCCATGGTGTAAGGCCACGGGGTCCAAAGAGCATGGTGGGGAAGAGAGTGAAAGGCTTGGGTGAGCCAAGGCTAACAAGGGGGTAGCAGCTCCAGTACCCACAAAGACACACTCCGGGGAGTGAGGGTAAGGGGACCTCCATCCCTCTCCAGCAGAATTTTAGCGTATCTTGTTTAGTTAGGGGAAAGATTTCTGCCTTTTGCTTACCTATTTTGTCTGTGAACTTCCAAATTAGCACATTGGACAAAATTGGGAATAGTGGAAATTCCAAAGCTGAGCTATATGCCAACCCAGACTAGGGGAACGAAGACAATTGCTGGTTTACCACCACCATTTTAAGATTTATAAAACAAAAAACAACAAACAAACCAACAAACCATACCATCCTAGTAAATGTCCCTTAGGATCACTCTGAAAAGCAAAACAAAATCACTGATGGATGGAAAAGGAGTCTCACCTATTATGACAATTTTTCCAGAGGTTTTTCTATTTTATTTGTTGTCCTCACTTTTATTTTTTATTTTTTTTAAGATTTTATTTATTTATTTGAAAGAGAGAGAATGAGAGATAGAGAGCACGAGAGGGAAGAGGGTCAGAGGGAGAAGCAGACTCACTGCTGAGCAGGGAGCCCGATGCAGGACTCGATCCCAGGACTCCAGGATCATGACCTGAGCCGAAGGCAGTCGCTTAACCAACTGAGCCACCCAGGTGCCCTGTCCTCACTTTTAAATGCTTAATCTTTATAATCACCATGCATATTATAGTATCAAAGTAACTTGTGACTGATGATAATTAAGAATAGGAAATTTCAGATATGCTTGTTTTCCTAAGCCAAGTTTCAACTAAACGTTTTTGCTACTAAAATTATGCTTTCTTATACAAATGTTGAATATAACTAAGTTGCTCTGGAGATATTAAGGTTTACATTTTTTCTCACTTCTTATTTTTTAGCTTGGATTAATATGCCAGTTTGTATTTGACACTAGATTTCTTTATTCTTAGAATAATGAGACCACATTTCTCTCTATGAGGTCATACTGTTTTCTTGAAATGGATGAGTATTCCACAGTCATAAGGGGTAAAAACTCAGTGAACCTAGCCACAACCATCAGTGCGTAGGTCAAAGAATTTTATACTTATTATATCACATGAATTCTATTCTACTACTATTTCTAAGGAAGATGAACACCCATGGTGAATAAATGTATTTTATTTCTGGGTTTAGAATATACAAATTGTTATTCTCAATGGCAACAGCATATCTATCTTCTGCTAGAATGTGAATTTTTTGAGGGGTGCCTGGGTGGCTCAGTTGGTTAAGCATCTGCCTTTGGCTCGGGTCATGATCCCAGGGTCCTGGGATCCAGCCTCATGTCCTTCTGGCTCCCTGCTCAGCAGGGACCCTGCATCTCCCTCTCCCTCTGCCTCTCCTCTGCTCGAGCTCTCTCTTTCATCTCTCTCTCTCTCAAATTAATAAATAAAATCTTTAAAAAAAAGAATGTTATTTCCTGTTAAAGTCCTTTTATCTGCAGCAAAACAGAAAGAATATTGGTTATTTGAGGAATAAAGTATTATTTCTGAAAGACAAAGAGCTAAGACTAGAAGCTAAGAACTCTAAGAACTTAGTATTATCTGGACTGGCATCATTTGACAGTAGAAAAATTATAAGACATTGTGTCCACTCTCAGAAGAGTATAGATCTTTCAAAAGCTTAATAGCTTACTGAACTGTATTTGTATTCTAAATCAAATGAATTTAAATGTTCATATGTGTGAAAATGATTTTCAAATTATAAAGTACTGTAAATGTAAGGGCATGCCATTATTATTACTGGAGTTGTTTTATTATGCCAACTATTATGACAAAAGTCCTATCATTATCTTTTCAGTGCTCAGGCCCAGAGCATCTTAAATAAGAATGAGTGGAACAGTTTACCCTCCTGAAATTAGAGATAGCCAATGGAAAATGTTATCCCATCCAATAAATCAATTTGTGTCTTCCTAATCTGAACAAAGTACCTTACAGTCAATTTCTGATTGGTCTTTCCATGAACTTTTTAAAACTCACCAGAACAGATGGAAAGAAAAATACAACTAACACTTGATAGTGTAATGAGTGGCCTGAAAGCCTGGAGTAAAAACCACATCATAACCAAATCCTTATCAGGAAGGTCAGCATCAGGGCATATTCCTTACACTTAACGCTTCGGAGTTATCAAAGTAACACGTCTGAATACAACGTCAGCATCAAGTGCTTTTCTCCGTATCAAAATTCACTTGTAATCTTGCTACCTCTATTATTGTTTTAAAACTCATGCCATCTTCAGTCCAGAGTTCTATCACTTTTATCTAACCTTTAGATAATAGTTTTAAATGTTTATATGGTTCAAAATGGACACAATTATATCCATTAAATTAAAAAAAGATTAAAGTTGACTAAAATAATAAACATAATTCCTAGAGTTAATTTTATCCCTGTCTAGACATGGCCCAATGATTAATTCATTTTTGTATACTTAAGTAGGAAAAGGAGAATCATAAATGTCCCTAATTTTTTATTTTTTATTTTTTTAAAGATTTTATTTATTTTTTAGAGAGCGAGCGAGAGAGAAACAGCATGAGAGGGGAGAGGGTCAGAGGGAGAAGCAGGCTCCCCGCTGAGCCGGGAGCCCGATGTGGGACTCGATCCCAGGACCCTGGGATCATGACCTGAGCCGAAGGCAGACGCTTAACCATCTGAGCCACCCAGGCGCCCCTAAATGTCTCTAATTTAGAGGAGAGAACTGAGGTATAGAGGGATAACTACCTTGCAGAGGAGGATTTAGTACTTAATCTACATGTCTACTCTGTTCGCTTCCCACATTCAGAGCTGCAAGGAAGAGAAACAGAATTTATAAAGTAAGATTTGTAAATCATGATAACATGAGTCAGGGTACAATTATGTAACTTTAAACACTGCTGAATTTAACAAGATAGAAACCCAGAGCTTGATATTTATTGAATTACTTACATGCCTTTTCCTGGTTTCTTGTTTACAATAAATTTTATGGGAGGATATTTCAGATTGTGACTTCTAGCCAGTCCATTCTCTAATGAGACTACAGCCTGTTTGGATTTTAAAGCTTTCTGACATTTAAAAGTGTATACTTTGGGTCTCTAAAAGCCACAGAAAAGGCTTCTCTACTATAAAAATGTTGATCTGCTGCACTTTCAAAACATAATATGAAAAACCCCGAAGTGATAGATCTTTCTTTGTGATAGAGTAACACTTTTTTCAAACCTTTGACAATTGGCACTATTATAAAATTGAGTTAAATCGGATAGTATATGGCTACAGCCACAATGTTTTGACCAAAAGTGTCAGGTAAAGGCTTTGCCTCCAAAGGTTAATCCAGAAGCCATTTCCTCCTTCCCTGACTTGCACAAAGCCTTCTGAAACAGCTTGCATGTAGCACACGGCCCGTGGAGAATGACATGAGTAAAGAACACCCAATATATGAATTTCAGTTTCAGCTTTTAACAACGGAGAGTTGTCCTCAGCAAACATGTCAGGGTGCCTTTGGAAGAAAGTCAGAGACTCCTCTGGCCATTTCAGTCACCAAGAAAGAGAAAAATCATACTTTAACCAAACCAACGTCAGCATGATAACCTCCTCCCGGAAACATTTTGTTATATCTGCCCATTCTACCTAAGCTTCTAAGGGTCAAGTCCAATCACAAGCTGGGAGAAGAGATAGCAGCACTTAATAAGCAGCTCGCTTAATAAGAAAGAAGCGAGCTCCTAAAATAATGCACCCGGCTCCCAATCTAGCCTTAGCCACTCTTTCACCCAGAGCAAGTCCTAAAACTTGTGTTTTTTCTGGGTCTGCCAAAATTCTAGCTCCTTCATTAATCTGTTGATTTCAGTCCATTAGTATAATTATTATTTTCATCACTGCAATCATTAAGTTTTTAAAACTCATTGTATTGATGAGACTAGACAGAGAAAGGCAAACAGACTTCATTTTGAAAGCCAATTTTGATCTATTAGCAGTGAGTGGCTGGCTGAACTAAGAAGAATTCTGAGGCTGGTATGATGGGAAAGTGCAATCTAATGATTTCATGCTATCCATTATGGATACAGGTCTGTCAAATCCCCAGGACTTAGAGCACATGTAGGTAATCAATAAATGTTTAGTGAAACAATGATTTTATGCAATGTGGCTGAGGTCTCTTTGTCAGAGAAGCTTAAAACACACACACACACACACGTAACGGACAGTAAATAGCTGTATGCCCTTAGGTATAAATGTATTCCTTCATTTATTCATCCACTCATTTAGCCTTTCATCTGAAATACTTCAATAGTTCCTTAAGGAGTCTTCCTGTCTACACCGTCACCCCTTTCTAAGCCACACTGCTATTAGAATGACCTTTTTCTATAATACTATTAGATCATGCTTGCCTTTCTCATCCCTGGCTCTTCATTCTCATTGGGCTCTCTTATGAAGTATGCCACCCAAGCATATAAAAACCAGCCATAGCAGACAGATAAATAAATTGGGTGGATGGATGGATGGATGGCTGACAGGGAGGGGGAGAGGGAGAGATAGACAGACCCCAGATATTCAACCAGGACACCTTCATTAGTCAATTTACCAATTACTCCCTGTTTTCTGTTTCCCTGAATCCCCTTGGCTTTGGCTCACAGATCTTCTTAAAAGCTCTGATTTCATTATAATCCATGGGCTTGGGTAAAAGACACTCCCAGAAAAACGAAAAAAAAAAAAAGAAGAAGAAGAAGAAGAAGAAGAGTTCCTTGGCATTTCCGCATGGAGAGGCATATTGAAACAATGCCTCTTCCTTTATGAAAATCTCTTACATGCGGTATAAAGGACAAGCTCCTTAGCAGTGCACAAACCATCCTTCTCCATCTGGCCTTCGGTGCTCTGGCTGGGCTTCATCTGCAGCCAGTCCTCATTCCCTAAGAGTGAGCCCCTCATAGCCCCCTGATCGCATCATGATGTTTCTAGTTCCAGGTCTTTTTACAGGTTGTTTTTGTTTATTCGTCTGCTGGACAAACTCCAGCTTGGTTCCAAAAACCCAGTTCACAAATTACCCCCACACCACACCCTGGAAAAAGCTAGTCATCCCCTTCTTTAGGTTAGCTCTGTACCTCTCCCATAAATATTTCATCATTGCACCAGTCACGTGCTCTGTTAATGAGTTTAAATTAAGATCTGAGAGCTGGTCAAGAGCAGGAACTTTGCCTAAATTTGTCTCTGTTCTCTTGGCACCCAACGCAGTTTAGGACACAATGAATATAACGGAGTATATCTTCAAGGTTTTCAGGTTAGGAGGAAAAGGAAACAGTTAATAACATTCACTGAGAAATGGAAAACAGAAGCAGATTGTCTTATGAGACGTAATTTGTTTCATGTGCAGATGTTTGTAAATTTTGAAGCCCCAGTAAGATGTGCTCCGGAAGAAACCAGAAGAAAGTCAGGAAGTCTGGGCCCAGAGCTGGAGAAAGGGGTGGGAACTGAAGGTAGTGGAAGTCCTGGATGGTAAGGAGGACCTAAGAGAAGACAAAGAAAAGAGGTAAGGAAAGAACCCCGCAGGAATGCTTTAGAAAATAAGAGACCGAAGAAACTAGAGGCCACTGAAGGAAGCCAAAGGCTGGAAAATTTAAGTAAGAAAGGATTATGTTAGTGTCTCGTAATGATGGAGGGGGATGAAAACCAAACACAGATGGTGGATTGGACAACCGAGAGGAGAGAGTATAGGGAGAAGTGAGACATCAGAAAGCAATTTCAATGGAGGGAAAGGACCAGGAAAAACCAGACTGCAGTTGGTCAGAATGAATGAGTGTCTTTCATCCGGACCCATTACAGAGATCAGGAGTCTGGATGAAAGATGGCTTGAGCAGGAAGCTGCCGGTGGCCTCCTGGGTGGGGAGCAGAGGGAAAGAGGGAATGGAGAGGACTGGAGAGAAGGAATTAGCAAATGAGCAAAGCAGGAAGGATTTTACTTTTCCCACTGCAACGTGTTTCATATTTTATATTTTGGGCAAGATGTCCTTAAGAAAATGGTTCCAAAGTTCCTACTGGGGATGAATGCTTATCCTCCTCCCCCCACCCCCATTCCTTGTGTTTCCATAGAAGGGAGGGAACATCAACTTCACAAGAAGATATCATCTCTGCCTTCCCACTCACTTCTTCCTGGGAAGGAGTCATTTATCTGATTTTTTAGTTTGGGAAAAGGGAGTGAGCTTGTCCAGCTCATCACCCTCTTCCCTTAAATTAATAGGAGGCACAGGTCCTTCTATTTCATTATGTTTTCAATAGCCTGCCATGGCAGAGGGGGGCAGAGGCTGTCTAGCTCTGCCTGTACTTGAGCGGTCAGTTTATATCAGAGGGGCTGTATTAAGAAGTCCGTGTGGTCTCAGACCTAAGCCATATTCTCCAGTTCAGCAATACTGGTAATAAACCTATGGTGTGAGCTCCATTCATCTGCCTCCAGCGTTTGCTTCTCAACTAGATCTGAACTCAAGGGGAAGAATCCACACCGTAAAACTACAAAGGAGAATATTAAAGAAGAGATACAGAAATACAAGGGCTTCAATTCGTTGTTTGAGATTTGAAGGGGTGGAAGTGGATAATCTCTAAAGTACCTTCCAGCAACCTCTAAACTGTGCTTGCCCATGTGCGTATCAGACAAGTAAGAGGAACCATGAGTCAGAAACGTCTCAGAAGCAAAAAGGAGTATTTCAAGTAGAAGCAGGTGGTCAACAGTGTAACAGCAGTAAAGTCTCTTGGGACGAAGACAATTTAAGAGACCATAGGGTACCTTATCAAGAGCCTTCTCTGAGACAAGAAGAGATGAATACAATGAAGATGTATATGCGTAAATAAAATAAATAAATTGTATTTATATAAATAAAACATATATGCACCGATAGACATACAGACAATGATACAGACAAACAAAAATTAAAAAAAAACAAAACAGAATCAAGCTGGAGAAAATTCCAATTCCACCAGCTGGAAGTCTACGCTTATATAAGCTTCTTCCTCAACTAGATGATGAGACTTTGTACCTTTGCCCCTAAATTTTCCCAGAGAAAAAATAAAGTAGCCACAAAATGCTTAAAAGCAAATGCTAAAAACTGTTCGGCTCCAAGAACAGAACAGCTTTTAAGCAAGCTGAAGACAGTAGAATATTATTTTGCTCTCTTGTCCCATGGAAGCTCTGAGACCTTTCCAGTTGCAGCATTCCATATACCAGCGCCTGAGGGGAGGAGGGTCTCCAGGCTCTGAGCTCGAGGAAAACAATGATGATCCTGGGCAGGTCATCGCACTCCTGGCTTAAGGACTAATGGATTTTATCTGATTCATCAGTGAGCACCTTAGGGAACAGAGTAGAGAAAGCAGTTTTTGGGTTTTTTTTTTGAGGGGGGGTGGTTGTTGTTTTGGTTTTTTTTCCACCGCTGCTGCTGTAAACAGAAATCTCACTCAGGCTTGTCCTGAATTCTTGCACAGGAAATCTCTGCTCACCTGCCTTTTGAGACACAGATCTCCAGCAGGCACTCTCCAGAGGCAGAAGTAAGATGTGTTCCATGTGGTGCAATCAGTTGCTATGTGTTCCATTGTGGCAACCGAGATTCACAAGGGCAAAGCTGATCCACCACAGCTTTCAGCTATAATCCCCCTGGAATCTGGCCCTGCTGTTAGAGGGATAATTATCTGGTTATCCCTGAGGCCAGTTCTTACGGTTTTCACAGAAAAATCACCTCTTGCATAAGACATGAAATTTAAAATCATCCCTTCACAGATATCACTGAGTCACTCCATTACCTTTGGGACAGATATAAATTATACATTCTTTGATTCTGTTTAAAATTTTAGAGGCACACGGGGATAGAGAAGGATCTCATTGGTACTAAAAAATATAAGGCACTCCAGAAAGAAACAATAACTCGTGTGATATTAACTGCTACTACAGCTCCAAAGGCCCCCTGGTTGGTCAAGGAAATCATAGAAAGCATGAAAAACTAACAGGAGGCTTGCATGCTAATGACTGCTGGTGACAAGGACTCATTGAATGTCACTGCTTCATGTCCTCATGCTGCTCATTTTTCTTATCTCAGTGACTTCTCCTTTCACAAGACTGTTGTACCCCTATGAATTAGTGTCCTTCTGGGTGTCTGCAACCAAGAAGGCACTCAGGAACGTCTGTGTCTGAACCCCATGCACTCTTAATGCATTTCCCTTCCCCCCAGTTCCACTCCTTAATATTGACAGAATTATTTGTACCATGGAAATGGTGTTGTATGAATCCCCTGCAGCTAGCTGGGTTTTTACCTCTAGATGCTGCCAAGGCTTGCTATCATACATGTATTCATATTTCAAAGAGGGCGTGACATTTTCATAATTAGCATGAATAAAATGCAATGGCTGTCACTGCAAGAATAAAGAAATTCGTGTGTTCTCATGCTCTGCTGCTACGACGACCTATTTCACACCAGCATCTGTTCCCTACTGATGGACTATTCCAGATGCAAGCTCCCAACACAGCCCTGCAAGTATGTTACCCACACAGACATGGCTACGGATGTTTCTTTCCATGGTCCACATTCAATATTAACCTCACTTTGTCCCATTATTATTCCATTAAAGGAACATTCCTTAAAGATTCAAACCCACAGTATACCGTTTGCCTCAGACATCTGATAACTCTAAGACATAAAGAACGGCATCCAAAAAAAAAAAAATCAGTCTTGCCACGGAAGTTACTTAAATTGCTTGGTCCTTACAGCTGCTGATGAGAGTCTGAGGAGTTCTCTGACTTATGGGAGAAGTGAGACAAACTTCAGTATCCTGCTTTAAAGGCTTTCCTGAAGCAAAATGCACTGAGCAATAGTAATTTTTCAAGCTAAAAATTAGAGGTATTTGAAAACTATTGTTCCCCCAAACAGGAAAGAAAATTGCTGTTGAGAGACTAAAATGTGTACCCACTGTCACCAAAACATATGCCAATTCTACACAAAATGCCTTTAAGCCCTTGACCTAATGAAGTTAGTGACAGGATATGGATGACTAGAACAGAAAACGAAACTCAGGAAGAATTTTGTTCACGAACTGCCATATTTCTCCTGTCTTTTAACCAATTTTCCCCCTCAAAATTAGAACATGGACTGCAAATCTTCACAGCTAATGCTGCATATGACAGGTGAAGTGCTATTTAAAATGTAATGTTATATGTGTCAATCTGGTAGGGAAAAACAAGAGCCCATGTGAAGGACTTTCCAGATAGGTAGTGGTCTAAAAAGGTTATAAAGATGCCAATCAAGACAGCGAACCACAAAACAGCTTTCCCCATCCAATTAGAAAACATGCAATATTGTCACCAAGTTCTGCAAATGCAAGAATCCTTTCAGCCTGAGCACTTGCTAGCATATTCCCACTCTATTAACTTGACCTCCAGTGTACAATACATCATCACTTTCTACTAAAATTAATGCTTTGGGTTAAAATCAGTGCTTAGAAGACATTAATGAAAATGATTTATTGGGTACATCATGCATGCTATTTCCCAAGTTTCTAATCTTTTTAATTCACTGTAAACCAAAATCATGAGAGGTGGAAGGACACTCAAGAGTTGTTAACACTTCCACTGTTGACTAAAACATACACTTTGGTTTTCAACTTTAATCCCAGCCAAGGCATCTGTGCTAGCTAAACACTGTCATGCTTGAGTTCTCAGCAAAGAGAAACCACTGGTTTCCTACAAACATACTTTATCATAGTAGGGGACTTTCTCCCTCATGAATCACTGCATAGATATTTACACAGATGCACGACAGAGACACAGGGTGTGGAAAATCCAGGTTATTCAAAATAATTCCACAATGATTGCCCACCATGTTGAGAAACTTAACTGCATTATGCATACACCTACTTGATGCTCTAGAAACTAGATACCATATTGAAATAGGATAGAAAGGGAAATGGGCCAGTTAAAGCTGTATGTTCTTTCTCCTTCCCTCATGGAAATTTCTGCAGAGTAGGGTCTGAAAATAGAGACAAGACTGAAAGTTTGCCAAACTTAGACTGTTTTCATAAACCAAACAAGTGAATCACAGGTAACTGCACTACTGCTGTGTTCTTCCCCTCTCTCCCCTCCGACCCTGCCTCTCCAAAAATGGAAAAATACATCAGCTCCTCTCTGGATAGATGCAAGTGACACAGAAGACTTCAGTAGGCGATATTCAGTCCTCATCTTCCAATCATCTGAAATCAGCTTTATTCAACTATTCCTAAGAAGTGCCTCTGCCTTCCTGTTGACCATCAATCTTGAAACTCCTCTCGAGAGGCTCATGTTACAGGGTGTGTTTACACTGTGGTTACTAGCAAGTAACCAGCAGCTCAAAACTGCAGGACTAGGATATCAGAAGAATAAAACACAGGTTCCTCAGGAACTTAGCCTAGTGCTACCCATGGTTCTCTTCACCCAAAGAGATGCCTGCCTAGCCATTTGGAATTTTGTGCCAGTTTCCTCATCTGTAAAATCAACCCACAGAGATGGCATGACAGTCTGCTATGGTTACAAGGCATGAGGAGTTACACCTTGATTGAATCCAGAGGGTAATGGCCTGGGCAGGGGAGAATTAAGAAAGCACATGCTAGGGGTGCCAGGGTGGCTCAGTCGGTTAAGCATCTGACTCATGATTTCGGCTCAGGTCCTGATGTCACAGGTCTTGAGATCGAGCCCCACATCAGGCTCTGCACCCAGCAGGGAGTCTGCTTGGTATTCTCCATCTCGCCCTCTGCCCCTCTCCCCATTCTCACACACTCACTCTGTCTCTCAATTAAATCTTTTTTTTTTTAAAAAGAAAGCATATCCTAGAAATATATTGTAATATGTAAGTTCCTAAAGACTACAAAGAAAAAAATGGAATAATTTACAGTCCACTAAAGTATACTGACCTTGTGGTCTAATGGGAAACTTGTGAGAGAAGATAAAATGGAACACAAAATATTTTCTTCAATTTGAAAGACAAGTCAGAGAAAAAATGTTAAGAAGGAAGAAAACTTGATCTTAAAAGCAGTCAGGGTAATTCTCTAAGAATTGCATATCTAATCCTAACATTTCTCTACTTAGGCTGGCCCCAAATCCTTAACATGAACTGTTGTCACAGGATAATAGAAGCTATTTAGGGTTTTAAACTGGGAGAGGAGGGAAGCATATAATCTCTCCTTCTGCTTGTAAGACCCAATCCACTTGTCATTCAGGTTACTGCTTTCTCTAGGAAACATCCCCACACCTCACCATGAGATCAGGGGCCTACTGTATGATCTTATAGGACTCTGTACTCGGTCTTCATATATATCACACTTGTCATTATTTTTCAGTGTTTCTCTAGCCCCCCAGTGATCTGTGCTGTCCAATTTGGTAGACACTGGCCACATGTGGCTACTGAGCACTTGAAATATGGCTAATTCAAACTGAGATGTGCTTCTGTGTGGAACACATATCATATCTGGAAGACTTACTATGGATTTCTCCAGAAGGAGTGTAGCCCTGCTGAAACCTTGATTTCAGCCCAGTATTCCAACCTTAGTACTATAAGAGAATAAATGTAGGGTGTTTGAAGCCACTAAGCTAGTGGTCATTGTTAACGGCAGTAATAATAAACAAATACATGTAGCTACTAGAAGGTTCACATATGTGTATCCCATATTATTTCTCTTGGACAGCTTTGGATTTAGTCAGAAACTCCAGGAGGGCTGGGCCACGTCTGTTTCGTTCACTGCTCCATGACCTGCCCCCAGCACACTGCCAGGCTCATGCTGCCCAATCCAAAATCGTGGGAATGAATGAAGCAATTGAAACGAAAGCAGTTCCTCGACTCTCAGAAATGTGTAATCCATTCATTATTCTAATAAACATTTATTAAGCACTTACTCTGAGTCAGGTACTACGCAAGGTGCTGAGGATACAAAAATAAACAATAAGTAGTTGCCAGGGGCTGGGCGGGGGGTGGGGGGGAGGGATAGGGAGCAACTGCTTGATGGGTATGGGGTTTCCTTTGGGGATGATGAAAATATTCTGGAACTAGATAGCGATGGTGGTTGCACAACACTGTGAATGTACTAAATGCTACTGAATTGTTCACCTTAAAATTTTTTGTTGTTATTGTTATGTGAATTTCACCTCAATAAAAAAACAATAAAATAAACAAGAAGATGGCAAGGTGCCCTGGTCCCTGACCTCAAGAATCTCAGTGTAGCCCAGGACTGTATGTATGTAAGTATGTGCATGCCAGAAAGCACTTGAGGTCTGATGCCACGCGGCCGTATCCAGGACACAGCTGCTTCGGAGGGAGGCCAAGGGCAAGGAGGAGCATATGCCTAGATAAGGAAATGGGTGCCAGGAAAAGCTTGAAAACATGAAATGGGGGCTGTTTAAGCTAAATCTTCAAAGATGAGTCGAGTTTAAAACAATAAACACAACTATGCAAACTATGGAAGGAGGAGTGAGTATTGCAGGCAGAAAACACAAACATCTATAGCAACTTTTCAAACTCCTGGCATTCTTCATCAATTGACAACTGTCTGCTTCCACGTCCCTATTCTAATTGAGAGTGCTTACAGAGTAAAGCCTTAATCCTTAAAGTCACAGCTACTGTAATTACCCACAGTCACAGAACCTAGAGAGCAAAAGCCGTTTAATAATGGGAAACGATAAAGAAAGGGAAATGGAAACCAGAAACTTCATTGACTCTATGGGCGATCCAATCAAATGTACATGTAATATACAATTAGAGACACGAAAGAAAAGGAAAAAAAAAAAACCAAGCTAGTTTTGCTCAGAGTTTGTCTGATCACACAAGACAGTCATTTGAAACCATCTGGCTTCTGATACAAACAAGATGTATAGACCTAAATATAATTTAGGAAGTACACTAAGAAGTTATCGAAATCACAGGATAGACATCAAGGTAGATGAGGCCTCTTGGCTTCTCTTCTGGTTGGGAAAGATTTAAATACAACCTGGGAATATCAATTAACGGGTATCTCAACTAAGAGCTGACTCAAACTCAACTGTATTCTGGATAAAGGAAAAGAGGTAAATTAGGGAAAATGTACTATATTTATGCTGTAGGAGGATTTTATTTTATTGTCAAAATTTTCGACACATTTGAAAACTTTTACTTCTAATTCTTAATAAATGAAATAATACCAAATATTTGTTCTCAGTTCAAATATTAACTCCTCATAAAGTAGAATACCTCCTATCAAAAGTAGAATCAACAGTTTCAATCAAATCACTTTGCTTGATTTCCCTCTGATCATTATGTGATACTTTCTGGTTCACTGTTTACATCTGCCTCCCCTCTCCAGAATGTAAGCTCCATAGGGCATGGCTGGTATGTCTTATTCCCTGGGTCATCTGCAGCATCTGTAAGGGTGCCAACCCTTAGTAGGTACATTTGTTGAATGAATAAATAAACAAGAAATTCAAATATCACTCCCTGGCTTAATTCCACATCCCATCTCCTCTCCCCAATGATTTATAAAACTTTATAACTGAAATATTAATTTTATATCTATTCTAGAGATCATACTAGATGTATTGAATATTGTAGGGTCAATTAAGAGCATGGGACCAGAAATCGTATGGCCTAGAAAGAAGTCCGAGTTCCTTCTAGTTGTATGGCCTTGGGTAAACTACTTAACCTTTCTATAACTTGGTTTCCTCACTGGTAAAATCAAGTTATTAATATTAGCTATGTCATGAGGTTTTTTGAAGACTAAAAGTACACAGAATAGTGCCTGGGACCTACCAAGCACTCACTAAATATTGGGTTAAAGTCACAGAGATAAGAATAGTGGTTTAACAAAATGTAGGATTTTCTAGCCTCAGCAGGTGTTAGGAATGAGTTATCTGTACCAGCAGTGTTCAAACAGAGACTTAAGTATCCACTTGATTGCGATATTGAAGAGAGGATTTATGCATCATAAAATCATTTACATTAGATAACTTTTAATATCACCCCTCCTTCTCTTCCAAACCTAAGATCCTATGGTCATGACTAACACTATAAACTGAAATTAAGAAGTATACAGCACAATTCCTAAATGCAAAAACAAGGAGCATTTCAGCCTCCCGTACCCAGCAGATGCATTTGTACTATTTTCACAAGAGAGTCGGTCTCTTCTCTGGACACGGGCAACTTCCCGTTGACCACATGGAATTCGAGATGGATGAACATGGGAACTGGAGCTCAGGTGTTCTTGGAGACACAAAAAGTTTGGCTTGCCTAGAAGGCTCATGTTAAAGAAAATTAAGAGTAAGCCTGAAGGAGAGAAGCTGCAAATGAGCTAAAAAAAAAAAAAAAAGAAAGAAAGAAAAGTAAACACTATAGTTCTTCATAGGAGAGTAAAATTTAAATGTATCCAAATCCAAAGAAGCCCATATCTTGATTGCAGATAGAGGGATAGGAAACTGGAAACAAGCTGACCTTTCCCAAAGAGGCCTTAGCATGGGGAAGAGTAGCTTCCAGGGGCCACCAATAGGACTAGCACAGAGGGTGGGGATGGGCATCACAAGCTAAGTATACAGGGCATGCATCCAGATGCAAGGGGCTGGTGGTTGGGTCTTCTTAAAGGAAGGGGAGACCTGAAAAATCTAAATCCAGGCTCAGAGTGAAAGAATGAATCAGTGGGCTTCTTCCAAATTTGTGGTATCAGGATATAACCTGGGATACGTCCTTGAAATACGGAAACCCCTAAATTGCCTGCTACACCAGAAAAGACCAAATAAATAGCATTCTGCATTAATTTTTATGTGAAATGGATTTTTATTACACTCTAGTTGGCTACAAATTAGCAGTCTATGTGTGCTTAGTCAGCTGACCTTCAACTTGGTTTTGTTTTTGTTTTTTGTAAACGAGAATGGACCCTTTTAGCACCAAACAAGTAATGTTACGAGCATTCTCAGACATAGTATAATTTAATCCTCTCCAGTGGTAGATTTAGAGCAGCTTCTCTGTGAGGTATTTTCAAGCGCTGACCAGAATAGCTGTACCAATAATGGTTCCTGTATGCTCAGGTGAATACCTAAAAATACACACTTACTCTCCTTTCTCTAGCAGTGAAAGTCATTTTCAGTGACCCTACAAAGGACTTTGATGTCAGTGTGTGTTAACCTCAGCTAAGCTGTTTCAAATCCTACACACACATTGTGGGAGGGGGAGGGGCTTCTTTGAAAATTCTGATGAGCTAGACAAAAGTTGTTTTGAAATTACTCTATTTCTTTCACATTGTTTGCACACAATTTTTAGTAAGCTCATCTTCAGCTCAAAGAACTTCAGTTTATTTTTATAGGTAAGGTTCTACTCTTTATCAATGGTGTGCTGCTTTTTTTTTTTATGTGTATACGCTACATGTACAGAAACTTGCTTGAGTATTTAGGAATTTAGTTTAGAACCTTGAAAAGTTTTAAATGTAATGTATATATGTTATTTAATATGCCATGTTTACATTTAAGAACTTGTCAATTTAATATGGCTTGCCCTTTGGGAGCTTAATTGCAGCAGATGGTAATAAAAGTTAGGACTCTGTGTTGAAATGTGATATATAGATTTATTTTAAGGCTATTGGAAGAGTTAGTTTATTTGGTAGACCTTGTAGTCTCTTATACCCAAACATAGAGCAAAATATTGGAAAATAATTTTAATAATCTCTGATTCCTCATGGTTCCTCCTGGTATCCCTATTTCACTGGTTTCAGCCAATCCCCAGGGAGGAAAAAAAAAAAAAAACAAAAGCTAAAAATAATTTCTTTCATACACAATTAAAAACAATTTAAAAAAATTTTTAAATTTTCTTTTTTTTTTTTTTTTTAGATTTTATTTATTTATTTGACAGAGAAAGACACAGTGAGAGAGGGAACACAAGCAGGGGGAGTGGGAGAGGGAGAAGCAGGTTTCCTGCTGAGCAGGGAGCCCAACGCGGGGCTCGATCCCAGAACCCTGGGATCATGACCTGAGTCGAAAGCAGACACTTAACGATTGAGCCACCCAGGCACCCTTAAATTTTCTCACGTCATATAGAACTATCATATAAATGGAGGAAAAGAGTTTAAAAAGCGTATTTTCCAACCATAAGTGGTTCTAAATTATAAGTGATAATGTCCCTAGTATCTTAGTGGGTGTTTTTGGTTGTCACAATAAACTGGAAGACTCCATTGGCCTTTACTATGTAGGAGCCAAGAATGCTAAACATCTTGCAGTGCATAAGACAGCCATTCACCATGGAGAACTGCCCCACCTAAAATGTCCCATTTTAGGGGACACAAGGAGAAAATATAGAAAAATATAGAAATAGATAAAGAGCAGAAAATTATCTCCTTCAGTTCGTGATAAATCAAGTGGACACAAAAATATGTAATGATACATAATATACCATAATACCATAGATCTACCATAGAATACCATAATTAAAACTGTAGATCTACTTAATATATATCATACCTGCACCCTGGAAACAGATTAAATATCTTTCCTTTCCAATATCTGTCAAACAGGCACAAAATTCGACAACGTATTATGCCACAAATAAAACATCAATACATGCCCCCAGAACAGGAAAGTACAGAAAACATTCTCTTATCACAATGCAATAAAACTATCAATTACTCACAAAACTAGAAAAAAAAATGCTCTGTCTTCTGAAAATTTTAAACCTGTCTCATAATTCTGGGGTCAAAAAAAGGAGAGCATCTAGAAAACAGCTATGTTAAAAAATCCATGGGATAGCTAAAGTAGTGCTCAAAGGAAAATTCATAGACTTCAATAGTTTATTAATAAACAAGGAAGAATAAAAAATAAATTAAGCATCTCAGGAAATTAAAGGAAACAAAAACTACAGAAGGCAGGAAAAAGGAATTAATATACATAATATAAATTAATTGGAAGAAAGGAGAGTAGAGGATTAGTAAATCAAAAAGCCAGTACTTCAACTGTTAGCTAATCAAATCAAGGGGTATAACGAAGGAGACCAATTCAATTATACAAAATAAGAATCAAGAAGAGGCAAATAACACCAATATAGAGGACATTTAAAAAAATCATAACAGATTTCTTTGCTCAACTCTGTGCAAATAAATTTCAAAACTTGGATGACAGAGATAATTTATAGAACATATGGTATGCCAAACTGCTTCCAGAAGAGAGAAAAGATCTAATCAATTACCATATAAATAAAGGAAGTTGTTAAATGGTTACCACCAAAACTGGGGGGAGACACACACACACACACACACACAGCTTAGATGGCACAACTTGCCAAACCTTTAAAATACAGGTTAATTCTGGGGCGCCTGGGTGGCTCGGTCCTTAAGCATCTGCCTTCAACTCAGGCTATGATCCGAGGGTCCTGGGATCGAGCCCTGCATCGGGCTCCCTCCTCGGCAGGAAGCCTGCTTCTCCCTCCCCCACTCCCCCGGCTTGTGTTCCCTCTCTCGCTGTGTCTCTCTCTGTCAAATAAAAATCTTAAAAAAAAAAAAATACAGGTTAATTCCAATACCATTTAAACTCTTACAGGGCACCTGGGTGGCTCATTCGTTAAGCATCTGCCTTCGGCTCAGGTTGTGATCCTAGGGTCCTGGGGTCAAGTCCCGCATCAGGCTCCCTGCTCAGTGGGGAGTCTGCTTCTTCTTCTGCCCCTCCACCCTGTGCGTGCTCCTGCACACACACTCTCTCTCTCTCCACAAAAATAAATAAAATCTTAAAAAGAATTTAAAAAAAAATTAACTCTTCCAGAGTTTACAAAGCAATAGTAACATTGATGCCAAAACCTGACAGCACCAAAAGAAAAGTATAGAGCAAACTCAGTAAGGAATGGCAATGCAAAAATCCTAAGTTAAATATTGACAAATAGAATCCAATTTATTTTTTGGTTGTTTTTTTTTTTTTAAAGATTTTATTTATTTATTTAAGACAGAGAATGAGAGAGAGCACATGAGAGGGGTTAGGGTCAGAGGGAGAAGCAGACTCCCTGCCGAGCAGGGAGCCCGATGCGGGACTCGATCCAGGGACTCCAGGATCATGACCTGAGCCGAAGGCAGTCGCTTAACCGACTGAGCCACCCAGGCGCCCAAATAGAATCCAATTTAAATAATAATGTGCCTGACCAAATGGAATTTATTTCAGGAGTGTAAAGAATAAAAATTTTGAAAAACAAGATAAAAAACTTAAGAAAAAATATGTCAGTATCAAATCCCTCACTAGGACGTTCAATGCCTTTGAGAGAGCATGATCGTTTTCATTTCCACATTAATGCCACTGGTCTGATGACAGCGCCATTCAGTCTCCTGCGTACTTATGCCATGTCCTGTCTCTTGACTCCTGCCAACTTCGCGACTTTGTTTGGAATGTCACGAGCCCAAACTTGCTCCCAGTTCCAAATGTCCTATCCCCTGATCAAAACCAAATTTAAATACTAACTCATAAGAAAAGCTTCCTTGATTCTCCCCACAAACAGAAACTTTTCTCCTTTTGCTGAACAACTGAAAAGCCTTCTCCTTCTCTCTTACGGCACCTGTCGCAGTTAACCCTGTATTACAGGGATCCGTTCGAAGCACTACTTCTCCTATTAGACTAGAAACTTTTTTGAGCCTAAGGGCCATGTCTTATGTACCTTTGTATTCCAATCACTGCAAGCACAGATCCTTCCATACTTTCATGTTTTGGTGTACAAACGCAAACATCCGGGATAGAAAAGCAAGAGCAAGCTGAAGACTTCTGGGTAGTGGTCCTCCTGAAAATGTTACTGCATGTGCACAGAATGAAGAGGTAGAATCTGAACATGAGCAGGGCAGTAGCCACGCCAGCCCCACTTGATCATCCCGCAGCCGGAGTCAGGGCAATGTACTCTGGCTCCAGCCTGAGAAACTCTAATTACCCTCAGCCAGCCAGTAACCGGACAGCAACAGCTACTGTGGAAGCCGGAAAGCAGCTAGAACCATCGATGCAGGGCAGGGAGGCAGCGGTGAGGAAAGAAGTCAGGATGGAATGGTTCGTTTCACTGGACTGTTGGTTTGAAAGCAAGTACGTCATGCACACACACCAACTCCACCACATATACGCATCCTCTTCATACTTCATTTTCCTGAAGTCCAAATATTAACCTGTGTCCTAAAATTTCACTGAAAATGTATAAGCTTGTGAAACAGTCATAATGTCGAGTTTCAAAATGTATGTGTAATTTGTTATGCGTGGCAGGGTCAATAGTCCTATCAAAATTGCACCAGAAGGTTTGCTAAGAACAGAATATTAAACAGAGCAGAGACTATGGGATTTAACATGAGAAACTGACATTATAAAAAAAAAAGTTAAAACAGCACAAAAAGGCCACATTCCAACCACTGTTGATACAGTTTTTGAGAACTGGACTTTCAATATAAACCTGTTATTCTGTGTACAATTTCAAAAGCGATGAAATCCAATGAAATGACAAATTTCTGGTTCATTCTGAATACAAGAGTTACAGTTTATTTTAAGACCATGTCAACAAAGAAGTTGACATAGTTGACACTTTCCTGTAGGGAAATCTAGCAGTTATTGTTTTGTTTTTTTCCCCTGCTCTTCATGTTGCTCTGTCTTTCCTTTGGAATGTGCCCTTCATAGATGTTCGAGACATGTGCCCTGGTTTTCCTACTTCTCTAATGCTCCTTCATCTTTGCAGACTCTCCACCTGCCCTGAAATCTCAGTGGTTGTCAGGCCTCCATACTCAGCTCTCATCTCAACCCACGCTCCACACTTTGCCATTTCAGAGCTCAGTGCTATTCACGGGTTCAACACTAAATGGCAATCAAAGTCTTATGCCACCAAAATCTATCTCCGGATAAAAATCATATACCTAAGTGTCCCCAGCTCATCAGCCTCATATGCATAAACTATACTCACTTTCTCCATCCAAACTGGGAGAGGTTGAAGGATGGTCTTCCAAAGATGTCCACGTCCTAATTTCCAGAACCTTTGGTTATGTTACCTTACATGGCAAAAAGGATTTTGCAGATATGATTTAGTTAAGGGTCTTGAGATTATCCAGGTGGATCAAGGTAGTCACAAAAGTGCTTCCAAGAGTCAGTGTTAGAGTGATTCAGTGTGAGAAACACTTGACTGGCCATTTCTGGCTTTGAAGATGGAAGGGAACATAAAGCAAAGAATGTAAAGAGCCCCTAGGAGCTGCAAGAGGCAAGGATGGATTCTCTAGAATGTCAGGAGGGAGTGCCACCATGCTATACTGATGCCTTGATTTCGGCCCAATGAAACCCATTTTAGACTTATTATCTCCAGAACTGTAAGATAACAATGCTGTGTTGTTTTACGCCACTAAATCTGTGGTAATCTGTCACAACAGCAATAAGATACCATACCACCAATTCTCCCAACTGCCACTCTGCCACATGACTTGCCAAGACCTATTGATTCTTCCTCCTAAATCCTTCACGTTCCCTGCCACCCATGTGTTCTTATCTCCATGGGTACTCCCCAAGAAGGAAATGCATCCTGTGCATCTCGGCTAGTCTTCCTGTGTCTACTCAGACCACTGCCTCCCCGAACCCTAACTTGGGCAAGATCAGTCTTCGAACTGTCTCCAGAAGATCTTTTTTAAGACACCAATCTGATAGTCTCAAGCCAAATGGCTCACTATTGACAACAAAGTGACAATAAGCTTCTTTACCTGATAAAAGGGCCTTCATATTTTGACAGCTACCTACCTATCCAATTTTAATCTCTGTCCTTTGTCCAAACTTGGTGCTCTACCCAGCGTTCCATTCATACTTGGTACTCCATCTTCACCCTGTATAATGTTCTCACTACCTGTCTAACCGGCAAACTCCTACGTACCTTTTAATACTGAATCAACTGTGTCAGCAAGCTCTCGAGAGTGAACTCCTTGAAAGCTAGGACCCCTCTCCATCTCTTTCCCCACAGTGCCCAGCCCAGCCCTCACTCTGAACAAACAGAATGGACAAGTGCTCCCTTCACATGACCTCTGGCATATGCCTGCTCTATCTTTCTCCTAGTTTTGGCTCATATTTGGCTTTGGAATTACTTTGAGAAATAACTCAGTAAGACACCACGCCCCCATATGCCTGTATTTTCAAGGAGCAGGTGCTAGATTTGAGAATCGGTACTAGAAGAACCAGCCGTGGTTCATTCAGGACAAGAGGCACCTGTCAGTCCCAATTCTGCTACAGATGAAGACCGACTCAAAACTCCTCTCATGCCACCCCTTCACTTTCCCTTCTTGGTGATAAAGAATTTCCACTTTCAGTTTGCAGCACAGTAAATTTTTATACTTTCAAATCATTTCATTCCTTTTCTCTGGCCCATCTCCAATTTCCTAAAACTGTGTTTAAAATATGGAGATGAAAATTAGACTCAAATATGGGCTTTATCAACGTTGAGCACTGTGAGTGGATTATTTTATGATCCTTGTGTGTTACACTCTGGCTAACGCAACCCCAGATCATGTTCTCCTTTCTGATAACAGCCCCATATATTGCTGACTCATATCCTTGAGTGACAGGGTGAGAATGGCTTTTTGCCTGCAGAGTACTTACATGTCAATTCCATTCTTTATGATGGCTAGGATAATCTATCAGTATTTTTTCCCAGAAATATAAAAACCCCACACTTTTGCAAAGACCCATCTAATACACTGACAGTATAGCTCATCTTGACTTGATGTTCCAATCTATAATTGAAACCATCAGACTCAGATCAAAGCCTCACAAAGTTCTCTAGCGAGCTTCTTCATTTTTAAATATATGTTATATGTTTACGCGGGTAACATTTTAGTTCAAAATAAAAACACACACACTATTCTTTAACTGTCAGTTCAGAAGCCGTACTTCATTTTAGAAGCCATAAACACCAGGAATAATGAGGCAGACAGACCATGTGGAAGTAGTGTCAGGGTCTATCCTCTGATTCCATTAACTTCTGTGCATTTTTTTCTTTTAAATCTACAATAAGAAAGACACAGTTGAGAGCAGAGGATGCTTTTTAAGTTAATCTGCCTTTTTGATAAAGCAATGGAAATGGAGGCTCAAATTATGTTTCTGAAGTAAAATGGGACAAAATAAACAAAAAATTTCATCTCTAATTGGCTCCTGGAAAAAAATCTCAATGCAGATTAGGTATGTTTCTATTAATTTAAGTAAATTAGTTCATTTTAATTTCTCACATTGATGTGATAAAATTGAAGCACGCACATTTAAATTTTTTTGACATACTTTATAGACAGATTTAATATTATCTCATTAAAATGGATATATAAATGAGTGGATTTGGAATGGAAAAATCTGGATCACAGTCTTAACTCATTTGTGCACTATCAGATCAAAAAAGTCCCATCACCCCCTCTAGATACCCATTTCTTTTATTCTGTAATGGCAATCAGTAATCACACTCACTAAGTTTACACCTTGTCTTTATTCCTCTCTTGTGAGTATGGCTGAGAAACCCATACTACACACTTAAAGGAGTGAAGAGTAAGATGAAAATGTAAAGCTGTAATAGGGACCAGTACAAGCTTTAAAAAAGGACCTAGCACTCCAATGTGGGTAAAGGGAGGTTGAAATTAGAAGCTGAAAGCTTTATTGCCCTCCATTTCTTACGCTTCCTAGAGACAGGGCTTCTGAGCTATAGTTTCCTCATCAATTAGTCACACTGATGGCACCCTTGTTTCAAGACTTTGTTCTTACAGTGGAAATTCTACTCAGAATCTTAAAAAATAAATCAGGATTACTCTAATGATACAGATGTGTGGATGCAGGATCTTGCTCAGTCTAACTCAGCCTCGGATCCACATATACCAAATCTTAAAATACTAAAGTCTCAATGTATCTTAACTTTGTGCACTTGTCCGATATGGAAAGAGGAAGTGGTATTTTAAACGCAAAGAGCCAGACTTGTATTTCCAACTGTTGCTGGACTAAATATTCAGGAAAGCTATCCTGTCAAAAAACACCTACATGTTGGATAAATTATAACTAGCTTACATATAAACACATTGCTGAGCTCTCCAGAAAACAAGCAAAGCAAATAAAAAATGGGATCCACAAACTAAAATCATAATGGTAAGAAAACCCTGAAGCCAAGGCTTCCCTGAGGACAAGTGACTAAACCAGGCACCCACAGTGTGGATACTGATGGGAGAAAAAGAGGGCTATTAACCCTGAGACTCCTAAATTGAACTTGTACTTGAAGGAACCTCACCCTCAGTGTGTGTGAGGATAAGAAGCTAACAACCTGCTGCAGAGAAAATAGATAGAAAGCCTACCTGTTCCTGCCTATTCCCAGGATAAAAAATGCAATAATGAATATAATAATGGAATATCTTCCCTTAAAATCTGCACCAGAAGACCAGATCTCACATGGGTGTAGTGTTCACATATACATTACTTTGGCTGTCAGGAAAACCACAGGCCAAATAACTAAATAAAAGCTGCCCGAAGCACTCTGTGATGCCCAGCTGAAGAACAGGAAAGTCTATGCTGGAGAAAAACCAACATCCTTAATGCTTTAGTCATCTCAGGCTGCCACAACAAAATACTATGGACTAGGTGGCTAAACAACCGGAATTCATGTTCCCATAGGTCTAGAAGCTGGAAATCTGAGATGAGAGTGTCAGGATAGTCAGGTTCTGGCTTGCAGACAGCTGCCATCTCATTGTGTCATCACATGGTGGGAAGAGAGACAGCGATCTCTTCTCTCTTTTTATAAGGCTACAGTCCTATCTGATTAGGGCCCTACCCTTAATACTTAATTTAACCTCAATTACCTCCTAAAGTTCCTATATCCCCAGGTACAGTCACATTAGGAGTTAGAACTTCGACATATGAATGGGGGGTGGAATTCAGTCCATAGCAATTAATATCATTCCTCATAATTCCCACAGATTAAGTTCAGCCAAGTATGAGCTCATAATCAACTATTACAAAATGAAGATACCAAGCCACCATGGGTACCAGTCAGAAGCACCATAAGTCAGAGGTTTAAAACTTCAGTGGCCTCAAATATTAGTATCATCTGATACAGTATATAAAAGAGTTATGTTCCAAATGGATAAAGAGATAAAAAAGAAAACATTTCTCATGAGCAAAAAATAAGACCATCAAAAAATATTCAGTCAGACTTAAAAGATAATAAAATAGATGTTTTTAGAAATTAAAAAGAAAATTTTTGAAATTAAAACTCAGTGATACTTAATACCATAAATTAACACCTAACCAGAAAGAAAAACTCGGTGAGCTAGAAGACAGACTTGAAGGACCAAGACAGATTACAGCACAGTGTGACAAAGACCATGGAAAATGTGGAAGAGGTTACAAGATATGGATAGAAAATGACAAGAAATACATCACGATCAAAAGTTTCTTTATCCAAAGATGCTGTAAAGAAAGTGAAGAGTTAACCCACGAAGGATGTTAGTTAGGATACACAGAGAATGCCTCTCCATCAAAAGATAGATAACCCAACAGGCAAATGTCTGAAACAGGTATTTCAAAGAAGAAGAAACATGAATGACCAATAAACTTATGAACAGATGGTCAAATTGTAACCAGAGAAATATAAAAGTAAACCATGAGATACCAGTTAATATCCAAGATTGGAGGGGAGGGGTTAGAAAACCTGTAGTTTCCAAATGTTGACAACAATGCAGAGCATTGAAAACCACTGTGAATTCAAATTTGTACAACAACTTTTTTTTGAGAGAGAAAGAGTGCTTGCACACACATGCAATTGGATGGGGGAGGGACAGAGGGAGAGAGAGAGGGAGAGAATCTTAAGCAGGCTCCATGCCCAGTGTAGAGCCTGATGCAGGGCTTGATCTCACGACCCTGAGATCATGACCTGAGCTGAAAGCAAGATTCCAGCACTTAACCAACTGAGCCACCCAGGTGCCCCAAATTTGTACAATCTCTTTAGAAAATAATTTGGCATGACATTTCAAGATGCACATATCCACTGACAAATTATTTCAATTGATTAAATCTATTTAAAAAAAAAAAAAACCACTTACACTTATGAATCTGACCTGAGAAAGGTCAAAGGTCTTAGCAGCATTGTTTGTTGAACGGAAGAAAGAAAAGAAAAGAAAAGAAAAGAAAAAAGAAAAAAAGAAAGAAAGAAAGAAAAGAAAGAAAGAAAGAAAGAAAAAGAAAAAGGAAGGCAGAAAGGAAGGAAGAAAGGAAGGGAGGGAGGGAGGGAGGGAGGGAGGGAGGAAATCCAACTTTGAAAAACTCAAATGAAGTCCATCAACAGATCATCAAAAACGTTTAGAATAGTCATACAATAGACTATCTCAAAGCATGAAAATTAATGAACTGTAGCTACATTAATCAACATGGATACATCTCAGGAAAATAATGTTGAGTTGAAAAAAGCAAAACAGAGTTGACTCTATATAAACTTTGAAAACCTATAACAATATATTGTGTACAGATGCATGCCTGTGTAGTAAAATCCTAAGACAGAACACTGTAATCACAGAGTGGTTTGGTGGGAGACAGAGGCGAGAGAAACAAAGAAGGGGCGACAGGAGGCATTTGATTTACTACTGATACTCCATTTCTTCAGCTGAGTGGCATATGCACAAATGCTGTTTCATTCTTTTTTCATAATGTAAATATATGTGATGTATTTTTCATTATATGCATAAAATATTTCATTAAAATTCTAAAAAGAGCACCGGGGAAGGGGGTGAGCAGCAAACTCTGAGCAAATCTGGGGACCTGACCAGGTATGTCTTTGGTTTCCTCCCACCTGCGTCTTTTCTCAACCTTAAAAGCACGTCTAATAGGTTCCACCCACAAATCCTGCCAAAGGATTATGTGATAATCATGGTTTGTGCTAATAAAAGTTTGAGGTAACTCTTCCAAGGGAATCTTTGAAGTCAAAAGACCAGCTTGGGCTTTGAAGCGCTCCCCATCACCTGCCCATCTGCCAGTTGTCATCTTCCCTCTGCAGCTCCCACCACCACAGGGCTCTCAGTGGAGGGGACTGGAGGATTGGCCCGCAGACCACTTCAAACAGCTTCTTGGAGCCGATTCGAGATGGCTAATTACTCCTAATTATCACAACTCTCTGTATGTATTTTTTAAAGTATATGGTCGGCAAGTTTTTAATCACTCATCTTAGTGGAAAAAAAAGTCACTTGAACATCTTTTTGACTAGATATAAAATGTGAAAGGACTCTAGGAAAGTGTACCAGTCCAACTTCTTGTAATTTGATTACCATTTCAACCTAATGACTTTTGGATTCAAGACTTTTGTTACTGTATGTCAGCTAACCAATGCTTCTTGAAACATTCAGTCTTTATAAACATAACTTACTGTATATGCAGTAATTTAAAATCTTGACCATCTGGGACAGGTAAAAACAAAATAGTGTAATTAACTTATGGGAACTTTCATGTGATTTTATTCACAGCTGCTTTAAAACACAATTATTGTTGTACTTTTTAAAATAAAAACAAATACACAGAATGGAAAAAGAAATCATAGGGAAAAAACAAACTACTGGGCTATTTGATTTATTCTTGATTAACTTTTCTATTTAATAGAATATCAATATCTATTAGTAGTTGATTTATATTAATTAATCAAAATTATTTTGGTTGGATTTTCATTTTCATATAAGAATGCAAAACTTATTGGTATAAATTTTTCTATGCTGCAAATTTAATCTTAATGAAATATACTAAGGAAGGGAAGAAAAGGAAGAAATTAAGACTTTTGCTAAAAACAGCCTACATGATTCAACTAAGCCAACTTGTGCATTGATAGCAGACTGCTATCCTCCTCTGCAGTGTAAAGGTCCTAAAAACACTACTGTTTATCACAAACTCTTCCAAAGTCAAATTTGGATCTGGTGAAGTCTATGATTATTCAACATTCTGAAAATCGATCTCAAATAGTAGTTGCCGGTAATGATTTCTTTACCATAGAAAAACATTTGCAGAAATTGTTAAAGTTCAATTTAATATTCTGTATCATCAAAGTTTTCAAAAACATCAGTAGCTATCATTATAGTTATTCAGTAATGATACTTGGCTAGTGTTTCATATATTAACAGAATAAATGAATAAATAATTTCATATATTAATAGAATAAATGAATAAATAATTCCAAGAATTGCTAGTATAAAATTTTTGCTAATAATTATTTTAGAGGAGAATAACAGTCTAGGGTCTAATAGAGACTGTGTCCTAAAGCGACTTCCAGGGAGTCTATTTATCTTCCTGTAGCTTTTGTGGATTACTTCATTGGCAAAAAAGAGATGCTCATATTTTGCCCTAACTGCATGCCCAGGTCTACACACATCTAGGGAGAAGGACCAAAATGAAGAAATGATTCCTTAGGCTTACCTCCTGATGGGGTCAGAAATAAAATTTTTTGGGGATGGGGTAAGTAGGAAAGTCTGAGGGGTAAGTGGGAGTCTGAGATTGCAGGAGGAGGCCCCTTCCAGATCTTTGGGGGCAGCTGCAAATTCCCCAACTTCGCTCTCTTGGTTCCCCTGCCTATAGTGAAACCCTTAAAATAAAACAAAACAAAAAACCCTTCCACACTTACCTGGGAGATGAAGGGAAATGAAGAGTTGCTCCTTCAGAGAGTGTTCCCTACTCAGCAGGGATCAGAATGGGTGTGGGGGGTGGGGGCAACCTCACCCATGAGGATCCACTTGGATTTGCAATTCTGGTGCTGTCCTCCACTGCCCCCAGCATACACGGGGACTCCTTCTGAAACAACTCATCAGCCTTCTCTCAGGAGAAGTTCTTGGACTATTTAAAACTCAACTCATAGCGAGGATGCTCAGTATATATTAGTTTTCTTAACTCTTCCTCCTCCTTTTGTCAAATCAATGACCTATTTTGCACAGAGGAGGCTGAGTGAGTTGAAAAGGCACCGAAACTGGCATTTCAGCTAGTTGAATCTACTAGGATGTTTGGACTGGAGTCCAGTCCTCCTGTCTTCAACAAGGTCAGCCAGGAGTTGTGCCCTGATGTGCCCTCTTCTCTATGACTGAGCTCCATCCACACCAAGGCTCACTTGTGCTTGGGTGATGAAAATGTGTGGAATTGCAAGGAAAGAGGGCAGAAGAAATTCTCCTGACGCAAAGACAATCTGCTCCTTCAGACAACTCTCCTCCCTCGGCAACCTGGAATGTGCTATCCAGAAGTGTGGAGAATTCTTTGAGTAGGGGACTCTGATTGTCAGCAAGTGAATGGCAGTCATGAAAACAGCAACTGGCCTGGGTCTATGAACAGAGGTCAAGTACTTCTTAGCTAGACTGTGGTGTTAATAGTAGGAATAAAGATTAATCTGTACACGCACACACACATACACATACACACACAATTCCTCAAAATAGTATCTTCATATAAGTAGAGTTACATTTGTATAAAACAAAGTGTTTGAAAATTACAGGCAATGTAGCAACAATTCCTGCATTATCCTTTTGTTTAGTTAGTACTTTAGTTCACAAGGCCAATGAGTATTTTGTTTAAGTTGTAGGCAGAGGCTGACATAGGACACACACTATCTCATCTTTGGCTTATACAGTAGGTGGTTGGGGTATGCCAGGCACTGTCCTGCCTTCTGTTTATTATCTAACTGAATTTTCACAACAACCTTGGGAAGCAGGTATTATGATGTCCATTTTACAAATGAAGAAATAAACGTTGAGAGAATTTAGATAACTGCCCATGGTCCCACAGCTAACTAGTAGTAGAGCTAACATTCAAACTCAGACCTACCTCTAAATCCTATACTCAAGACTAAAGCACTATTCATTGGGAAATGGTGCACATGGTGAACATGGAGATGCCCCTTCCAGTCTCCCTTTAAGAGAAACCACTGCAGGAGCACAGCTGATGGAGAGCTGCTGTCACTTTGCATGCACCATGGCTTTCCTCTGAGACCATGGTTCCCTGGGGCTGAGCACGGTGGGGTACCAGAATTGGCCCATTCCCACCAGACCCTGGGGTTGCCTCTGAAGCTGCACTATCCAATTTGGTAGCCACTAGCCATAATTGGCTACTAAACTCCCAAAATGTGGGGAGTGTCACTAAGGAACTGAATGCTTATGTTTATTTCATTTTAATTAATTTAACTCTAAGGAGCCCCAAGTGGCTCTTAGCTATCATGCTGGACAACACAAACATAAAACATTTCCGCCATTGCAGGAAGTTCTATTAATCTGCACTGCCCTAAAAGGACAGCTTTTGCTTAGGGAGATCATTGGGGTGAACTCTGCGCAGATCCAAAAGAGAGGGAAAAGAGACTTCCTTCAGAGGCGCTTCCTTTTGAGACAGTGAGCAATGGACACTAGGAAGGCTGTCAGAGGAAGAGATCAGGTGATCCACCAGGAAGGTGGGTGGAGAGCAGAAATGGAGCCGGTGTCAGGGCATGGATCTCAGATGATCAGGGATGCCCAGCCTGCTCAGGCTGGACCCATAGCTAAGGACAAAGTGGTGCCACAGAGAGGGGAGAGTGGCATTTCCGGTCAGAATGGGGCTTGGTGGCAGGATTTTATGTTGCTGTTGAGTGAGATGGAAAACTAGGGCCCAAATGAGCAACGGTTTGGGAAGAATAGAGTTTACAGAGTAATGCCCAGTAGGAGTTTTTCACATTTTCCTCCTCTTCAGTTTCTCCTATGCTCTTCTTTCTCCTTGATTATCTGACTGATCTCCTTATTTAAAAAAAAAAAAAACCCTTATTCTCCCTCTTTTTCTTTTACCCTCCCGTCACCAGAAAAAATATATAACTGCAACAAATATTTTATTTCTTCCACATATTAGACTTTTATGTTCATTGTTCTTCACACAGATTAATTGAACATTAAAATTTTTGTTTCTCAAGAAGAGCTAACCGCCCCTTTAACATGTATTATGGCCCTCAGTTAACATTCCTTTATAGGGTCACTGGGTCAATGGCAAGCGGAGGCTACAGTTTTTTACTTTCATCAAAGGTATTTTCATAGGAAAATATAGGCTAACATTAGTTTTCTTGTGTAAAATAAAACACTAGTGAAAATCAAATATAAAATATGCATATAAAATTTCACTTACTGAAGAGCTATAATCAAGGCAAAGGTTTTTTCTTAAAACAATCAACTTTAGGAGTTACCTGCAAATTAGTGTCTGTTTTTTTCTTTACTGTAGCCCAAATGGGTTGCTCTTATTAATGGGATCTATGAGAATGTGTGAAATTAATGAATTCGACTGGAAAGGCAACAGAGTGTTCATACATAGCTTGAAAATACTGATTTTGGAAACACAGATGTTCTACCAAATCCTCACTTGTTAATCTCAGCTAAATTCAACCTCTGAGCTTTAAAAAGATTTTCTAAACTGTTAAGGACAAAAAATAAATAAATAAATGACATTATACATTCATATCTGGCTCTGTCACCATTTAGGGTATGCTATTACACACATTAAACATCTGGGCAGGGGGAAAGGGTCTATTTGGGAGCTTTTGGCTACCATGACAACTGAAGTGCACTGTCTCTCAAACCACTCGGTCTCTGCTCATCTACTTTTGACACCACTGCAGTCTTTTCATTTTTATTCCAAAAGCCTAGAGTAGGTGCCACTTTAAATCAACAATCGTCATAGTAAGCAATATTTATGTGTGGAAGGTAAGTTCCTAGGGGATGTTTCTCTTGCTTCTGCACTAGTTTAATACTATGGATAAGACAAATCCCTTCTATTTGCAGCAATGCAGTTAAAATAATTTGGATTTTATGGCTTTTACACATGGAAGTCTTCTATTTCTGAGTTAAGGGATGGCTCCTAGTGAAAAAGTCTTAATGAAAATGGTGAAAATTAGCCACTGTTATTTTTCCTGTGAAGAAGCGTCCTTTGGGGATGTTCAAAACTCTATCAACATTTTAAACAGCATAGAATATGGACAATAATTATAGCTTCCATGTATTAATGTTTCCTATACCTTGAATGTATAATGCACCTTGGACACAGCATTTTTCCATTTATTCTTCAAAACTCAGTATTATTATTTAGACCTCACAGTTCTGGAAACTAAACTATGGAGAAAGGTACGACAACATTCACCCAACAACTATTTACTGAGTACTGACTATGTGGCAGGCTCTGTGCTAGGCACCAGAAGCATTATATCCTATCCCTACCTTCAGGGGGCTTATCATCCATGGGCAAGACCTGTCTTGTCCAAAGGGAAACAGACAGCTAGGGAGGAACACAGGCAGAAACAGAATCTGAGTCTGACTTCAAAACAAAACACAAAACCTCAGGTCTGACTGACTTCTATACCAAGAACTTCAGAGTCGTCTTTGACCCACTTCTTCCTGTCACACTATACATCCAATCCACTGAGCAAATCATGTTGGCTCTGGCACGCAATAAGTCCAGAAGATGACCACATCTAACCACCCTGGTCCAAATCACGACCGTCTCTCACCTGGGCTACTTCATGGGCTCTTGAAGAATCTCCCGGTGTCTAGCCCTTTCTCCGCTTATTCTCAAGAGAGCAGCCACCTGGGTCTTGCTGAAATGTTTAATCACACCACGTCACTCTTCTGCCCAAGACCCTCTCACATGTCACGCAGAGGAAGAGCAAAGCCCTTACGAATGCACTGCAGGCCCGGCTCCGGGTAGATCTGTTTCACGTCATCTCCTGCCCCTCACTATCCCTGCTCACTCCTGTCTGGCCATGTGGACTTCAGGGCTTCCCCCCACCGAATATGTCCAGCACCTTCACACTTCACGGCCTCATACTTGCTGTTCCCTGTCTGGAACTTGCTTTCCTAGACATTTGTGTTTGCTCCCACACTTCCTCTGGCCTTTACCCAGTGAACCCATCTCTGCAGGGCGTTCTCTGATCACTGTATTTAGGACTGCAAACCCTCCCCTAACATTCCCTATTCTCCCCTCCCTGCTTTATCATCCTCCATAGTACCTATCCCCACCTGACATGTTACACATTCTACTTATTTACTCTGTTTATTGGCTACCTCTCTTAGCTCTCCCCAAATCCAGATACTCTGAAATCAGACACTAATAATTAGCCCTTCCCCCCCACCGAGAGTCAAATGCGTAGCATAACACTCTCCTCCTAAAAATATATGGCCCTCCCCCACAAAAAAAAATATGCTTCATGAAGCAGAGTTTTTATCTATTTTGCTCAGCTTTCTCCACATGACCTATAGTGCTTGGTACATTGTAGGAGCTAAAAATTTGTTGAATGAATTAATATTTTACTGTATCTCCTATATGCAAGCAGATTGAAAGAGCACCAAAACTGTAAAATGCTATTTTCAGAAGTGCTATAAACACATTCTGTGGTTTAAAAAGCTTGGCCATTTCCCCGAGTCTATTTCATCTGTTCATAAAGGGGACTTCTCGCCACCTGCATGGCTCATGAACAGAAGATAACAGGGATTGCTAGTCTCTGGAAATACTTCTAACTGACAAAAGGCAAATGGTAAATTTCAAAAGGCATGACACAGCTGGTTTTCATTTTTATTGTAACTTGTTAAAACAAATATTAAACTGTAGGTGATACGGTGTCCTATGTATAAAATTGTAGGAAAAGTTTTGAGCCCCTTTAAAATACACTGTTTAGAATGTGAAACCATTTTTTTTAAGGATTCCAGGAGTAGTTTAACAGGAGTTCTGAAGGAAACACCAAGCTGACAAGGACCTACAGAGGAAAAATGCTATTCTCTCTCACACTAAGGATAGCTCTGTGGTAAGTAAAATGTTGCTATCAGAGACAGAACACTGTTGACCCACTTAAAAGTGTTAATAGGATCTTGACTAGATTTAAGTGAAAATACTAGAGTGTTAGTGAGCTTACTGAATACCAGGGAGGCGGTCAGGATTCTGCTGAGAAGGTGGGTGAGTCTGTAATGAAGATAATAAAGTCAAAGTACTAGACTAACTCGACCAAGAGTATATAGTCTGTGCTTCTTGTGTGAAGAACTTCCCTTCTTTTGAATAACACTTTTTCTTTTTCCTTACTTTGGAGTTACCAATATACCCTAAATAACTAATTTGTAACTATACAGCTTATCAGTAAAATGTTCCTTATAATCTCCCTTACTTTTCAACCAGTATCAGTGGTAATAAGTTAATACATCCTTGGCAGCAACGCTACCAAAAGTTGGTCCGGTCACAGAGAGAACTCTGGCGCAACAAATGCATCACACACATTATTTTATAGGACCTGGCCAATAATCCTGTAGGGAAGATACTAGAATACTCATTTTATAATTAGAAAAACTGAAGCTCAAGGAGTTACAGCTCACCAGCTACAGCAAATGTGGTCATTGAAATCCTAGTCCATGGACTCGAACCTACTGCTCTTTCTATCCCCTAATTTTCCTTCTCTTAAAGGAAAATTAGGTCTCTTCAGGGATGCATGTTAGGCGTAGGTAGAGATGAGGATGCCCTGGCCAAATTTCAGGTAGAGGTATCTTATGAAAGGTCTGTAGTCCTTGTCCCTAACTTTTATCTGGCTAAGTCCCACCTTGAGCTTGGGGTATTATATAGACTTGGGCTAGCAGCTTCCAAGTCACTGAGCAAAGGCACCAGTAGGAGAGCCTCTGCGTGGCACATCTGATGCAGAATGGTAGAGAATAATTCCTTCATGGGACACCACCCTGACAATATCTTCCTTTGTTCAACATTCCTAAAAAATGTCTTAGAGGGGCGCCTGGGTGGCTCAGTGGTTAAGCGTCTGCTTTCAGCTTAGATCATGATCTCAGGGCCCTGGGATCGAGTCTTGCATTGGGCTCCCTGCTCAGCAAGGAGCCTGCTTCTCCCTCTCTCCCTCTCTCTCTGCCTGCGGCTTCCCCTGCTTGTGCTCTCTCTCTTTCAAATAAATAAATAAAATCTTTAAAAAAAATGTCTTAGAAACATATCCTCTCCATTACTAAAGGCACTTCTATAACCGAGTCCTTAATTCAATACATGAAAACGTCATCTTATTTTGAGGATTGAGAATGGGTAGGGGTATGGGTAGGGCGAAATACTATTTCTGGTTGAGTACCCTGGTAATGGGAATACTGGATTTTAAACAATGCAAATCTCTTCCCCCAAATTTTAAATTATTTCTATTCTGTTCAGTGTCACAAATATTTTATCTTCTATGTGAAAAACATTGTGCTAGGTGTCAAAGATATAAAAGTGAATAAGAGATGATTTCTTACCCTCAAGGAATCATCGGTCTAATGAAAAAAAAAAATGGAAATCTTTCTCAAATACATCTTACTTATATCTCCCTTCTTTAAAACGGTATATTGACTATTACATTGAGTATCTCTCTGGTGACTTAGGGTGAGCATTCTGAACATCAGCTGATGTCCTGGGCCACACGATAGGCACGGCTGTAGTTAGAAGCCAATGGGGTACAGACACTAAGGACTACTGATCATAGAGGTTAACCAAGAACTGTAACTCTAACAGTTACCTACATCGGTAACTCCAACAGAAGTAACCAAGAACTGTCCATCTGTCCTCTGCTTTCTTGAATTGGGCAGATGGATGGATGGACAGATAGATGGATGGAAGGAACAGCAAACAGATGGATACAAATACCCCTGACATCACTCTGCTTTCCTGTTTTTCCCATCCCATATATGAACTAAAGACCCGCTGTATGGCCAATGTGCTTTGAATAACTATAAAATTGCGTTTAGTCACCACTGAGACACAGGTAGTGGCTGAAGCCTTCTGCTGAGCACCCTTCCGTCCAAGTGACCAGAACTGGCCTGTTATTTCTTACGGCTAGGTCTCTTCTCTGACTTTAGTGTCAGCTCCCCACCTCCCTTTTATCACTTGGATTTCCAGGAGGCTTGCACCAGCCCTTCTAATCTCTGTCCATTACTGGGCAAGAACCTACTGCTCTTTCTACCCCCTAATTTTCCTTCTCTTAAAGGAAAATTAGGTCTCTTCGGGGATGCATGTTAGGCCTAGGTAGAGATGGGGATGCTCTTTGTTCTTCTCAAATGACAAAGTGCATTAAATGCCTAGCAGAGAGCTGTCACAGAGCAAGCACTCAGTAAATCCAAGGACCCATTTCCCATTCACAGGCCAATCTTTGATCTGATGCTGCCCCCAGTCTCTGAGTCTTTCAGCCGATCAGATTGATACATAGAGATACTGCTCCTCTTTGTGGTCAACGAACCGTGTGGTCACAATCCATCACTTCTTATTTGTGCATACCTGTGAATAAAATTTTCTGTTTTCTTTAACCCCTGCATAAGACAATCATTATGCTTGTAATAACTCATTTGTAGCTGTACAGTCTGATAGCTTAAAGTGCCTTATTGTTTTCATAAATTGTCTCCACCCAGTGGTTCTTATTTAATAAAATAGTCACTTTTGCGTTACTTATATTTTTATAAATAGTTTGGTTTTGGTGATAATGAATAACACTGGGTGTCAGTTTGTTAGCATGGATATGCAACTCAAGCTTTCTAGAAGCAGCATCACCACCATTCTGGTGCTGATTCCTCTCATCTAAGGATGGCAAACCCACAGAGGAGATGAAAGCCTAAGGTTCATGTCTAAAAGACAAAGCAATCATAAAGTGTGGTACATGTAGCATCTGATTATTTCTCCTTATAGAACTCTACACTTGCAACTGAAAAAAAAGCTCTTATTTGTAACATAAACCATGTCATGGAATCCTTTTATTTTAATCTTTTTGCAGGCTCTCATTAAAGCTAACACACATATTATAATAGCATTAAAAAGTGATAACTATTATATTACTATGACACAAGAATTAATGGAAGGTGCCTCAACGCAAATAAAATGACCATAACTAACACAGAAAAAACATTACTCCATCACACTCTTAGGGACTTCATTTATGTCAAGATTTTTCCCATTTCCTGTTCATCCAGATAAGAGCCAGATAAATTCCATTCGCTGATCCAAACATATCTCTACTAGTAGCATTGTTTTCTCAGGAATTAACTTCCTACGATCCCCCCGCCCCGTTTTGAAATTTTGCACCCTCTAGTAAGTATATGAAAATCCTAGCATTTCACTTCAACCCATTTCAAATTTACATGGCAGAGTTCCAAATGCTGAGAACTGCAAAGTGCCCATTCTTAGCACATGATATCAACCATCTGCCCTGGCCATCGGGATAGAGTCCAGATATTTCTCCAATGTCATATCATAAAGGCAAAGTGCTCTTGGCATTTACGTCAAGTTTCTGTGAAATTTGCAGGTGATACATAAATTCTAGCTTTCTCAAACTGGAACCCGTCTCACATGCATGTGAGTACTTTTCTGGTGCCGTGTATTCAACTATGCATGCGTGTACTTGCTCACACATGTGGCTCTGTCTCTCAAACACACACACGCAATCTGCCAGACAGAGACTGAATCATGTGAGTGTCCCCAGAAAGGCTAATTTGGTAACCATTCAAACTGTTATTTTTAAAGTATTACTGAACATTTATTAAGTGGAATTGGGGGAAAGTTATTTTTATTAACGTAAGTGTGTATCTCTTTATGGTTACCAAATAGAGTGAGTTTGCATACTAAATGAACTATCACTTTCACATGCTTCAACTTCTGTGATTTCGCAATTATTTGGTCTCTCATTACTGGACAGAATTAGTTATTCATACTCACCAGGGCAGTGGTAACGTATAAGATATAAAGTTACAAAATGGCTTTCAAAGTTCTTTTGTTTGTTTACTTTCATGTTGTCAAAACATTTTCCACTTTTCCATGGTCCTTTTTTTTCAGTTCAGCTTTCTTTCATGATTTACCAAACCCAACAAATTCTCAGAAGGCACATTAACAACTTTTAGATAGTAAAAATAAAATATGGTGACTGTAGTTACTAATACTGTAATATATATCTGGAAGTTGCTAAGAGAGTACATCTTAAAAGTCTCCATCACAAGAAAAAAATTTGTAATGAAATATGGTGATAGATGTTAACTAGACTTATTATGGTGATCATTTTGCAATATATACAATATCAAATCATTAAGTTGTATACTTGAAATTAATATAATGTTACATGTCAATTGTATGTCAATAAAATGAAATAAATGTTAAAAACTAAACCACTCATTTCCAATAAACAGACCTATATAAAAAAGCACTCAGTATAAGAATTTCAACTGACTGTGAATTGCCAAAATCAAGTGATTCTAAACCAGGACAGTGGTGTGGCTTGCCATAACACTATGCAAAATATTCAACAGAGACAATTCGGCAATGCCAAGAATTTTTTGTTATTGTTATGAAAATATTCAATAGAGATAGTTCAACAATGGCAATAATTCTTATTGTTATCTTGTTCCCCACCCGTGAGGGAGCTGGAATAAATATTGTCTTACCAATTGCCTGAGTGTTACATGTAGAACCCAAGTTAACAAGCGCCATGTTTACCATCTATACTAATGATATTCCACTGGTCTACAGTGATGCCAGGGGAAGCTGCTATTCCTTAAGCTAGCTCTGTGCATCCAGACCCGCACATGCTTCCACAGACCCATCTGTCAGGCATCAAGAATTACCATACTTAAGAAGAATTATCCTTCAGTCTCAATGTTTAAATGTTAGATGCTAAATGTACATTGAAGGATTTGAAGCAAGGAACCTGCAAATATGACTCAGTCACACATCTGGTCCAGCCCTGTCCGGGTGTCGCAATGCATCAGTCATTTTGGATTTATTCATAATGAGAGAAATCAAGTCACAGCCCATGTGGTCTCAAAGGTCTACTTAGATGATGATGAAGACCTATGATACTCCCTAAAGTATGGCAGATTTTCCAAGCTTATTAAGACTATACGTTTCTGACATTTTAAGTATCTTAAGTCAGTGATTTTAGCCACTTGGGAAAAACAATGTTGCAGCATGTAATTTAGGTTATTTCAACAGAGCCAGTTCAATCTTAAATCATCATTTCTAATGCATCCTAGCAATGCTACTTTTGCAAAACCACTTTGTAAAGCAACCACAGAATGTGGCTTAACAACAAATTACTTTGTATAGTCTGCAAAACAAGTAAACCTCCCAGCAGTTGGAAGCTCCGCCCAGAGGCCTGGGCTTGCCCCTGGCATGGGACGTTGCTCTTCTTCATGAGTTCCAGCAATATCACCTTGCTTGCCAACCTCATGTACTGGCCTCATAAACAGATTCCCTCAAAAATCTCCAAGATTCTGATGTCACATTCAGGGTAGACACTTTCTTTTCCTTTTTTGCCAATTCTTCATTTTTTTTCTTTTTAGTCATTCATATCCAGTCAATCACTGTCGATAGCTATCCTCACATATGAATGTTAATACTCTATTTTTAAGAATTCTTGGTATTTTGTTTTGTAGGGGAGGGTGACTATAGGAAGGCAAGCCAAAGAAAACCCATTTCAACCTCTTGAAACTGACCTTTGTGAAGCAGTCAGAGAGAACAGGCAAATGTCCCATACAGGCTCATTTTGAGTAAGACAGAGTGTTATTACAGCCAGGAAGGGCAAACAAAGTAAATCTCAGTGGCTGAACCAGTTAACAGTAGCAGAAAATGTTAGAAGTGAAAACACAAATGTACCCCAAATGGATTACATTCATACTCTTGTAAGGTACTAGTTCAAGAGTATTATATTTAAGGTGCATCACCTCACACCTGTTAGGATGGCCATTATAAAACATAAACAAACAAAACAGCAAGTGTTAATGTAAATGAATGTAAAATGGTGCAGCTGATGAGAAAAACAGGATGCAGTTTCCTCAAAAGATTAAAAACAGAACAACTGTATGACCAAACAATCCCATTTCTGGGTACGTATCCAAAAGAACTGAAATCAGGATCTCAAAGTGATATCTGCACACCCATATTCACAGCAGCATTATTCACAAGAGCCAAAAGGTGAAAACAACCTAGAAGTTCATCCACAGATGAATGAATAAAGAAAATGTAGTGTATACATGCAAAGGAGTATGACTTAGCCATAAAAAAGGAAATCCTGAGACGTGTTACAACATAGATGAAACCTGAGGACATAATGCTAAGTGAAATAAACCATTCACAGAAAGACAAATACTCCATAATTCCACTTATGATGAGGGATCTAAAGTAGTCAAACTCCAAGGAACAGAAAGTAGAATGGTGGGAGCCTGGGGGTAGGAAGAAAAGGAAATAAGGGAGTTTCAGAGGGTACAGAACTTCAGTTTTATAAGATGACTATAAAGCTCTAGAGATCTGTACAACATTGTACGTAGAGTTAACAATATTGTACTGAACACTTAAAAATGTGTTAAGAGGGCGCCTGGGTGGCTCAGTCGTTAAGCGTCTGCCTTCGGCTCAGGTCATGATCCCAGGGTCCTGGGATCGAGTCCCACATCGGGCTCCCTGCTCGGCGAGAAGCCTGCTTCTCCCTCTCCCATTCCCCCTGCTTGTGTTCCTGCTCTCGCTGTCTCTCTGTCAAATAAATAAATAAAATCTTTAAAAAAAAAAATGTGTTAAGAAGGCAAACATCATGTTATAGGTTTGTTTTTCACCGCAATCAAAAATACATGGATCAGCTCTCCTAGGGATGAAAAGTATCAAAATTAGGAGCAACGGGGCACTGCGTGCTTTTCCTAGTTTACCCTGAGAGTAACGAGTCCTATCTCTGTGATGGCTGGAAAGTGCCTCCTCAGAGCTCTGCACCCCTTCACGGCCCCACCAAAAATCTGCACTTAGCTTCACAGCATAATGAGTGCAATGTCAAAAACACTATGCAAAGACTTTACCGTGGTGTGAGGAACCTCGGAAACACTGGACACAGTCAGCTCCTGAGGGTAATGCCCAGAAGAGGTCACAGGCCACAGGTGGGCAGGGCTGCCTGCGGGGAGGGCTGTCCCTACACACAGCATGCCCTAAACCCTGAAATGGAAGCAACCACATGCATGTGACCAGAGCTGAACAATTCTGAGTCTCTTTTTCTAAACTCTTAAATTCCTACAAGAAGATCTCCCCGCTTCCCCTGTGCTTCTGATGGCAGGCTGAAAATGACAAGAGTCTGCCTGTCTTGTTTACCCATAACACTTGCTCAAAGTAGCGCAGGAAGAGGCGGGTTCTTCCTCAGTACTTGTGCTCACTTTCTGCCTCTCATTCCTCCTCCGCTCACCCACTGTCCTCGGCTCTGTCAGTTGCTTCAAGTAATCCAGGTCCTACATTTGCGTTCACAGTTATGTACTCATCAGCTGCCCCTAAGAACCATTAGACTGGAACATTCCCCAGCAACTTACATGTTGAGGGCATGGAAGTACCCTCCCGCTTCTGATGAGGGGATGCTGCAGACAGGTTAGAAGGTGTGGGGCCTCACTACACACCAAGTGTGGTCTGCAGACCAGCAACAGAGCCATCACATGGAGCGTGCTAAACACGCAGGGTGCTAGACCCCATTCCAGACCTACTGAATCAGAACCTGCATTTAAACATGATCCCCATGTGAACTGAATGTTAAATGTACATTAAAGTTTAGGAAGCTCTGAAGTAAAATCTGAATACATTCTGAAGCCAAATTTTAGAATTCAGGGGAGGGGTATAGTTTCTATAAGTGTGGGGCTATTTCTAGAATAAATAAATAAATAATATTAATCAAATACTTATTTGTTGAATGAATTATACTTTAAAATAGGGGAAATAAATAAATCCTATTATTCTATGTGTAGGGACTTAAAGCATCAATAAGCTTAACCACCTTCTACAATAAGACTTAAATATGTATTCTTTTCCTTTGTATTTTAACGAATCTGTCCACAAGACATCTTCATTAGTAACAAATAGGTGTGTTATCATAATTTAACAATATTGAGCAATAATTCCCCCCAAAAGGGAAACAGGGCATAAGAAAAGAAAGCTTATGTGTCTAAACAGGTGCATTTAACATGAAGTAAAAGGAACTTAAGGTGCTAGGACCCTCCATTTCCACATGCCTTTCCAAGGGCCAGAAACTAACATTGTATTAAAAATTTTGTTATTTTTCTTAAAGGCAGACTCAAAAATTATGTACCTTTAAAACTACATAAAACCTGGAACCATCCCTGGCCTAATTAATTATGAACTCTTTTTAAGTTTGGAATATACCATTTTTTAGGTTCTTTCAATATACTAGAAAATACTTAGAATTACATCATGATCATTCAATCTATAAATGAAAATACTTTACTGAAGGATGACCTAGAAATAATTCTGCTCATATGTAAGAGAAGTTCTTCATAAGATTGTAAGATTCATATCTTTCAATGTTATCCTGTAACACCATTAAACTTAACAAATACATGATTTATATTTTTCTATCTTCCCTTATTTTTCTCCCATTTTAACTAAAATCCCTGAATATTGCTGGGGGAGGAGGATAACTCTAAGAAATATACAAAAATGCATTTCTGGTAATTTTGATAACTTTTGTTTTATTATTTTCTTCAGGTATTACAAAGTCATATCTACCTGTGCTTGCTTGCTTTTTTTAGAAATATAAAAGGTAGGGGAGCCTGGGTGGCTCAGTTGTTAAGCGTCTGCCTTTGGCTCAGGTCATGATCCCAGGGTCCTGGGGTCGAGCCCCGCATCGGGCTCCCTGCCTGGCGGAGAGCCTGCTTCTCCCTCTCCCACTCCCCCTGCTTGTGTTCCTGCTCTCGCTCTCTCTCTCTCTGTGTGTCAAATAAATAAATAAAATCTTAAAAAAAAAAATACAAAAGGTAAAACGGAAAAAAGAAAAAAAAATCCACACAAAAACTGAGATAAATTCTGCTAACATTTTAATGACTAGTGTCTCAAATTACTTAGATATAGATGTTCTTTAAAATGTGATTTTGAAGGGTACCTGGGTGGCTCAGTCATTAAGCGTCTGCCTTCAGCTCAGGTCATGATCCCAGGGTCCTGGGATCGAGCCCCACATCAGGCTCCCCGCTCAGCGAGAAGCCTGTTTCTTCTCCCACTCCCCCTGCTTGTGCTTTCTCTCTCACTGTCTCTCTCTCTCAAATAAATAAATAATATGATTTTGAGTGTGTATATTTAAGTGTGTATGTGAATGTGTTTACATGAGGTGAACAGATCTAAAATTGCTATTTCACTCACCAAACTATTCATATTGCATTCCACACAAAGAAACATAGCCCTGCCTTGTATATCTAGCATAATGATACATATTCCTTATGTATCATTATTAAACAATCTCTTAATGCTGGGTAGTTTTTTTTCTGATTTTTCATTTTTATAAATAAAGCTATTATGAAAATCACTATAGATGCTTCCTCTTACACTTTTCTCACTCTATCCTTCGGACAAATTCCTTTAATAGAAATTGTTAAATAAAATGTTGAAACACATTACCTGTTTGCCTTCTGAAAAGCTTTATCATTTACAGTACCATCAAAAGACAACTTTGTTTAAAAAAATCTTTTGCCATTATGAAGTCAAAAAATGTTGTTTTTGTTTGTATGTTTGTTTTTAAAACAAAATATGCATACAGAATAGTATACAGTTTAATGAACTATCACAAAGCAAACACACTACTGCCTAAGATATGGAACATGAGCAGGATCATGGAAGCCTCATGTACCCCTGTCAGTCACGACTCTATCCTTCCTCTTGAAAATGAACCACCCTCCTGACATTTAACACTGCGTACTGGTTTTGTAAATACCTTCTTTGGCTCAACATGATATCCACAAAATTTATCGATGCTGCTCCTTGTATCTATAGTTCACTCATTTTTGTTTCCGTGTAGTTACTAATTATGCAAATATACCACAATTTACTTTGCCGTTCTCTTGTTGAGGGGCAGCGTTGTATCATTTAATGTAGTTTATATATTTGGACATTGCTGTTTTAGTCATACAGAAGAGTAAACTTATACATATTTAATATATATATTAAATCCATCAATCTTTTTCCTTTGTGATTACATTACTGGTGCTATGCTTTAAAAAAACTTTTCTTACCACAAGATTATGAAATGTTTACCTATATTTTCTTCTAATATTTTTTTCATTGTTTACATTTATATCTTCATGTCATTGGAATTTATTTGGATGTAAAGAGTTAAGTAGTTGTATGACTGGTCATCCTCCCTCAATGGCTGGGCAGTTTCCCCAAGATCTTTTATGAAATAACCTATCTTTTCCCCCTACTGTCATAAAATGCTTCCTTCATATAAATATATATATATATATATATATATATATATATATACACACACACACACACACACACACACATACACACACACACACACACTTGAGTATCTTTCTGGATGTTCTCTTATTTTTCTAAAACATGCTGATATATTCATCAATTGGTCATCAATTGGTACAAAGTATAAAATTCAAGAGGAACAACAGAGTGTATAAAGATAGTAAACAAAGCTTCATTCACACCTGCCCACCAGACACATAGCTCCTCTTCTCAAGTTCCACCATGGTTTTGAGTCACTTGTCTACCATTCCAAAAGTAATCCCTGAATATAAAAATGTAAATATACACTCTTGGGCATATTAACATGTCTTTAAAATAACATACCAAAGCATAGTTTTGGAGTGTGCATTTCCATATGAATCAATATACTTGTGCTACCTCATTCTTTCTAACATCTGCAATATATGAATTTATTTAAAACCTATACCCCCTGATGAACTAAAACACTCTTTGTAATCTTTTGCTATTACAGTTAGACCTGAAATGACTATCTATGGCTAAATCTCAGAGGTACAATTCAGGATTAAAGTATATATGTATTTTTAAAACTATTTATTTTGAAATAAGTATAGATACATGCCTTTGTAAGAAATAATACAGACATACACTGTACCTTTTACCTAGTTTCTCCTAATGGTAACATCTTGCAAAACTACAGTATAATATTACAACCAAGATATATTTTCACTGAAACAGTTAATATACAGAATTTGTCCATCACAAGAAATGTTCATGTTGCCCTTATATAGCCATACCCATTTATCTCTTTCCCTTATCCCTTTCTTAGCCCCTGGGAACCCACTACTCTATTCTCCATTTCTATAATCTTGTCATTTAAAAAATGAATGTTACAAGGATGCCTGGGTGGCTCAGTCGGTTAACCATCTGCCCTTGGCTCAGGTCCTGGAATTGAGCTCCATGTCAGGCCCCCTGCTCAGTGGGGAGTCTGCTTCTCCCTCTCCTCTGCCCCGCCCCCACTCATGCTCTCTCTCGCTAATAAATAAAATCTTTAAAAAAATAAAAAATAAATAAAAAATGAATGTCACATAAATGGAGTCATGCAGAATGTAACTTTTGGGATTGGCATTTTTCACTCAGCATAATTCTCTGGGGATTCATCAAGGTTGTTGCCTGTATCAACAGTTCATTCCTTTTTATTGCTGAGTACTATTCCATGGCATGTATGTATTGTGGTTTGTTAACCATATGAACTTTGAAGGACATTTGGATTGCTTCCAATTTTTTGGCTATTACAGATAAACATGCTATAAACATTTGCCTATAGGTTTTGCTGTGATCATAAATCATTTTTCTGGGATAAATGCCCAGTAATTCAATTGATGATTTATATGAAAGTTGCAATGCTTAGTTTTTTAAGAAATTGCCAAACTGTTTTTCCAAAGTGGCTGTACCATTTAACATTCCTACCAGGAGTGTGTAGGTGATTCAGTTTCTCTGCATCTTTGCCAGCATTTGATGTTGTCACTAGTTTTTATTTTAGCTATTCTAACAGGTTTATAGTGATACGTCTTTGTGATTCTAATTTGCATTTCCATAATGACTAATGATGTCCAACATCTTTTCACATGTTTATTGACCATGTACATATTACTCTTTGGTAAAATGTCTCTTCAGGTCTTTTTCCCATTTTCTAATTGGATTGTTTTTTATTATTGACTTTTGAGAGTTCTCCATATATTCTAAGGTACTAGTCTTTTCTCAGATAAGCGGTTTGCAAATATTTTTCCCAGTCTGGAGCTTACATTTTCATCCTCCCAATACTCTTGCAGAGTAAAAACAATTTTAGTAATAATTAAGTCCAATATATTGATTTTTCCTTCTATGAATCATGCTTTTGGTGTTGAGTCTAAGAACTCTTTGTCTATTCCTAAATCCCCCAAATTTTCTATTTTATTCTAATAGTTTTATAGTATTAAGTCTATGATCCATTTTGAGTTAATTTTTGCATAATGTGTGAGACTGCAATTGAGGTTCATTTTTTTGTCTATGAATTTCCAACTGCTCCAGCACGATTTGTTAAAAGGGTATCTATCTCCATTGAATTGCATTTGAACCTCAGTCAAAAGTCAGTTGTGAATATTTGTGTGGGTCTTCATCTAGGTTTTCTGTCCTCTTCCATTGATCTATCTATCTATACCTCCACCAATACTATAGTCTTGATTATAGTGGTTATATAATAAATCATGGAATTGGGCAGACTGATTCCTCCCATTTTATTTTGCTTTTTTCAAAATTCTTAAACTATCCTAGTTCCTTTGCTTTTCCATATAAAATTTAGAATAGTCTTGTCAACATCCACAAAAATCTTCCTAAGCTTTTGAAAGGAAATTGCTATCAAAACTTATATATCACCTTGGGGAGAACAGAGATCTTCTATTCCATGAACATTTCCATTTATTTAGAACTTTTTTTCTTTCATAATAACTGTGTAGTTTTCAGCATACAAGTCTTGTACATGTTTTGTTAGGTTTATAACTATTTCTCTTTTTTGAGCAATTGTGATATTGTATTTTTAAATTTCTTTGTCAATATATTGCAAGTAAACAAATAAAAGTGAGTTTTGTATGTTTAGCTTGTATTCTGGGACCTTGCTGAACTCACTTATTAGTTCTGTTTTTTTCTGTTATACAAGTTCTTAGATATCTTCTGTGTACATAATCATATCATCTACAAATAAGACAGTTTTATTCCTTCCTTCTCAATATGTGTGCCTTTTTTCCCTTTGCTTGCCTTATTCTACTGTTATGTAAGAGTGCTGAAAGCAGATACCCTTGCCTTGTTCTCAAACTTAAAAAGAAAGCATTAAATCCTTCACCTGTAACTATCATGTTATCTGTAGCATTTTTTGAAGATTGTTATATACTGAATTGAAGAAATCTCTTCTATTCCTGATTTTTAATGAAAGTTTATTGTGAATAGGTGTTGAATTTTGTCAAATGCTTTTTCTGTATCAACTGATATGGTCATGTGTCTTCTTTTCTCTAACCTGTTCGTATAGTGGATCACATAGGTTGATTTTCAAATATTGAACCATCCTTGCATCCATGGAGTATATCCCACTAGTTCATGATTTATAATTCTTTTACATATTGCTGAATTTTATTTGCTACTATTTTGTTAAGGATTTTTGCATCTCCATTTATAAACGATATTGGTATGTGGTTTTCTTTTTTGTACTGTTTTTGTCTGGTTTTCATAGTAGGGCAATACTAGCTTCATCTAATGAATTGAGAAGAATTCCCTTCTCTTCTATTTTCTGGAAGAGACTGTGCAGAATTGTTATTTTTTTTAAGCGTGTGATAGAACTCTCCAGTGAAACCAACTAAGCCTGGAGATTTCTTTTGGGGAAGTTTTTTAATTACGAATCCCATCTCCTTAATAGTTACAGGGCTATTCAAATTATCTACATCATACTGGGTGAGTTGTAATTGTGTTTTTTTAAGGAATTCATTTATTCCATCTAAGTTGTTAAATTCATGTGGGTAAAATTGTTCATATTACCTTTCTTTTTGTGTCTGCAAGATCTGCAGTGATATCTGCTGTTTCAATCCTGGTATTAGTAATTTGTGTTTCTCTTTGTCGGTCTTGCTAGAAGTTTGTCAATTTTATTGATCTTTACGAAGAATAAGTTCTTTGTTCCATTTTCTCTACTGTTTCCCTGTTTTCAATTTCATTGATTTCTGATTTTATTTTTATTACTTTCTTTCTTCTGATTGCTTTGGGTTTAGTGTGCTATTCTTTTTATAGGTTCTTGAGGTAGGAATTTAGATTATTGATTTAAGACATTTCCTCATTTTTAATATATAAGTTTATTCCTATAATTTTCCTCTCACAACTGTTTTGGCTGCTGTCCACAGATTTTGTTATGTTGTATTTTCATTTTCATTTAGTTCAATGTATTTTTTAATTTCCCTTGACACTTCTTTGACCCATGGATTATTTAGAAATATGTTGGTTAGTTTCAAAGCATTAGATCATATTATCTTTCTGTTACTCATTTCTAGTTTAATTTTATTGGGGTCAGAGAACATACTCTATATGGTATCAACTCTATTAAATTTGTCAGACTGTTTTATGATTCAGGATGAGGTCTTTCGTGGTGTATGTTCAATGGGTACTTGAAAAGAGTGTGTACTTTGCTATTGTTAGGTGGAGTGTTTCATGAATGTCAATTAGATCCTGTTCATTGATGGTTTATGAATTCTTCTATCCTCACTGATTTTATGTGTAGTTGTCTTATCAACTGTGGAAAAAGGGGTGTTGAAGTGTCCACCTATAATTATGGATTGTTGACTTCTCCCTTCAGTTCCATCAGTTTTTACTTCACATATTTTGTAGCTCTGTCACAGGGTGCAGTTACATTTAGGATTGCAATGTCTTCTTGGTGGACTGACCCTTTTATATTATGTCTAGCTCTGTCTCTGGCAATTTTCTTTGTCTACATTATCTAATAATATAATCTTGGATTCCTTTATTGTTTGCATAATATATATGTGACTGCATGATTTTATATATATATATTCCTGTACTTTTTACTTTCAACATGCCTATATTATTATATTTGACGTTTCTTATAGATAGCATATAGTTGGTTCATGTAATCCGCCCTGAAAATTTATGTCTCTGATGTTTTTAGATTATCTGCATTAATATAGTTACTGCTATATTAGGGCTTAAGTCTGCCATCTTATTTTTTATTTTCTGTTCTATTTTTTATTTGTTTTTTATTGTGTTTCAAGTGGATTAGATGGTATTGTAGAATTCCATTTTGATTTATCTAGTGTTTTGGAATGTATCTCTTTGTATAATTTTTTAATGACTGCTCTATGTATTACATATATACATAACTTATCTATTTTTACCAGTTCAAGTGAAGTACAGGAAACTTACCTACTTTTATGTCCCTTTCCATTCTCTATTTAAAATATAATTGTATTAAATATTTCTTCTACATTCATTTAGAATCTTCACATCAGACAGTGTTATAATTTTCATTTCAACAACCAACTATAATTTAGAAACCTCAAGAGAAGGAAGGCCTAATGTATTTACCCATACTTTTGCCTACCATGTTTTCTTCATTTCCTAAAGTTCCTTTTTTCTGTTGTTTCCTTTCTATTCAGAGAACTTCCTCAAGCCACTTTTTGTTTTTAGGGAAGGTCTGCTAATATCTAATTCTCTTAGTTTTCCTTTTCCTGGAAATGTCTTGATATCTTCTTCATTCCTAAAGGATATTTGCACTGGGCTTAGGTTATGGGTTCACAGTTCTTTCAGCACTTCAAAAATATTGTGCCATTTCCTTCTGGCTTCCATGGTCTCTGATGAGAAATCCGCTGTCCATCTGTTTGTCTCCTGTAGGTAAGGTGTCATTTCTCTTGCTGCTTTCAAGTTTACCTGACAACAGTTTTCATAAATTATAATATGGCTTGGTGTGGATTTATTTGTTTATTCTGTTTGGGATTTTCTCAGCTTCTTGAATCTAGGTTTATACCTCTTGCCAAATTTAGCAAGTTTTCAGCCATTGTATCTTCCCCCCTCCCCCGCATTATAATTCCAAGTACTTTTTCAGCACTGTTCTCTTTCTCCTTTCCTTCTGGTACTTCAATGGTATATATATTAGATTTCTATTATAATCCTACAAAGCCCCTCAGACTGTGTTCCTTGATTTTTTTTTATTCTATTTTCTCTGTGCTGTTGAGATGGTTTGTTTCTCTCATTTTGTCTTCCACTTCACTAGTTCTTTCCTCTATCCCTTCCATTCTGCTGTTGAGCCCATCCTTATTTTAGGTTTGGTATTTTTAATTCTAAAAATTCCCTATGGTTCTTCTCCATATATTTCCTTACTGAGACTTTCTATTTCTTTGCTGGAGCTTTCTAATTTTCCATGTATTTCAAGCATGTCTGTAGTTACTTGTTGAAGCATTTTTATCATGGGTGCTTTAAAATCCTTGTCAGATAATTCTGACAATCATCTCAATGTTGGCATCTCTTGATTATCTTTTTTTCATACAATTCGAGATTTTTCCTGATTCTTGGTATGAAGAGAAATTTTCACTTGACACCTGCTCTGAGACTCTGGGTCTTATTTAAACTTTCTGTTTTAATTGGTCTTCCCTGACACTGATCTTATAGAGGAAGGAAGGATAACACCTCATTACTGTTCCATTGAGACCAAAGTGGGAGTTTCTCATTACTGCTGGTCACAGTTGAAGGTTCTGGCTCCCTATAAGGTCTCCTAAAACACTGAGTTGGGATTAGCTTCATTACCACTGGGCAATGGTGAGTCTCTGCTAGGTCTCTTCTGTCACAATCTGAGCAGGAAGAGGAGGGATGCCTAATTTTTTCCAAGTGGAGATGGAAGTCTAGACTCTCCAAGTGATCTCCATTGATAATGCAACAAAGAAGGGAAAAGGAGCAACTTATTACTGGCCAGTGGAGATGAAATTCCTGGCTCCCTGTTTGGTCTCTGACAGCACTTCTTTAGAAGTATTGTTACAGCCTCTAGTGGGTGAAAGTCTAGATTCACCACTCTGCCTTTCCTGGCATGGATCGTGGTAGGGCTAGTTTTTTTTCTGTAGTGTTTGGAGGAGTAAAGAGGTTATTGTATAAAAGTGTTCTGTCTTACCTGCTATTTCTTTCCTATCTTTCTGGATAAAAAGAGTAGACTTCATTGGGATTTCTTTTTTATCTGTAGCCATTAGCATTCCATGTTGCTGGCTTCTTTAGTATCCAGTCTTGGATATATGAGACAAGAAGAAAACTTAGAGAACACATCACTGGGTCACTCCTCTGGTGTCCTCAATCAGTCAGCCTCCTTGTCTCCATTTTTCAGAACCTTGTGTTTGTCCTGTGTATAACGTCCGTGGTTACAGAAAGATTAACTCCTTGTGTACCTCAATGTAGTATATGATAAAATGTTTGCTTCTGATAAAATATTTGCTCACAGTAAAATATTTGGGGCAGAAAAAAGAAATGCATAAAAATGTAACTCCACATAATACTATTTAGCTATAAACTGTTAAATTTTCTTTGGAATATTCCACTCTAGTTTCTTCCTATGCACTTTTTTCCCCTTCTTTTTATAAAATGGGCTCATACTATAAATACCTTTTGAACCCTGCTTTATTCACTTAACATAATAATGTGTTTTCCCATTTGGTTAAATGGTCTTTAAAAACATGAGTCTTTAATAGCTGTAATAATATTCTACCTTCATGAAGGTGCCATAATTTATTTAAACATTCTTCTATTTGAGGGTAAGCTTCTACATTTTTGCCATTTTTAATAATGCTGCAATGCATATTATTTTACATAAATCTTTGATTTGTTTTTTTCTTAGGATGGACTGCTAGAATTTGGATTACTGGATGGCAGCCACTAGCAGCACATGGCTCCCTCCTAGAGCAGGAAACACTGCAGTGGGTCAGGACCAAGTTCACTGCTGGCATGGCACTGAAAAGAGACTGCAAATTCTGCATCCTTCTAGCAACACACTGTTGGGGTTCCCTTCCAAGTTCTTTCCTGTGCAGCAAGTGTGGCCAGGCCAGCCTGAGGCTCCTCCAACTTGCAGAAAGATTTGCCTCCTCTGCTCCTTAGGAAAGCTGCTAGGAACCAGGGAAACGGAGTCCAAAATGTGTGCTTTCTCTAATTTGCATCCTGCTTCTTTCCACCACTGGTGTAGTAAGGACCAGATGAGAGTGTGAGTCAGCAGAAAGGTAAGACATTTACTGCAGGAAGTCCCATCTACTGACTTATGTCAGGACAAATAAAAGAGTTTCCATGCTATAAGGACACAGTATCTTTAAAACAAAATTGGCAATACAATAACTATACATAAGTAGTCTTTTATTATTTAGTTTTCTTTTTTGGGGGGTGGGAGTAAAATTTAGAAACTCTATGGTTTCACATTACGTGACTGTAATGCTATCTCTGATCACATTTTGCTTTCAGTAAGGCACTTCTGAAGCTGTTTTCTTTTCCTTAATAAATCTTGTAAGTTATTTAATTGTAAAAACGTGGCTTGTCATATACTACCTTCTAATATTACATTCTCTAGAACAAGAATGTTTTCTATTGCCACCAACACAAATAGCAGTATCTTTACACAAAAGGAACTCTCATCTGTCAACTAACTTTGAAACACCCAATTTCCATCAGCTGTTTGCTCTTCTTGGAGCAGCCTTAGCAGGGAAGGATTTACATTTTATTTATTCATGCTCTGCTCATTTTTCTATTGAGGTGTTAGTTTTCTTTTTTTCCTTATGGATTTGAAAAATTCCTTTAAATATTGATGATATTAACCCTATGTCTCTCATATTTGTTGCAAATATTTTTCCCAGTTTTCAATGTCATCTGCTTTTGTACCTGATGCATTTTTTTTTCTTTTTACCATTCAGAGATGTTTAAATTTAGTATGTTAATGTGTCTTTTGCTTTAGCATTTTTTCTTTCTTATAGTTTACACCTTCCCAGGTCCAAAATCATATGTATATTAAGGTATATTTTATTCTAGTTTTACTATGATTTTACACAAAATATTTTTGAGAAATCATTGATTTAGATGCTATTTTATCATACACTAAATTATTTCATTTATGGGGTATTTTATAGCCCTTTTAGTTGTGCCACTGTGCTGTCTGTTGATTCTTAGACTGTTTCCTGGGAGTGTACTGAATATCCTGAATATTCTTTCTTCCACTGCCATTGACCTTTTCTTTTCCTCAAAAATCTTAACTAGTTCACCCATTTATTCTTCTAAATGAATTTTAGGATCAACAATCAAAAGAAAAATTCACTTATATTTTAAACATAAGACTTAAACTGTAATTATTAAAGATGCATACACTAGTAGACACATAAAAAGGCATTCAATTTTATTACTAACCATAGCATAACAAGTAGATAAAAATTTTGAAGTTTGAGGACGCCTGGGTGGCTCAGTTGGTTAAGCGACTGCCTTCGGCTCAGGTCATGATCCTGGAGTCCCGGGATCGAGTCCCCCATCGGGCTCCCTGCTCAGCGGGGGGTCTGCTTCTCCCTCTGCCCTCTTCCCTCTCGTGCTCTCTGTCTCTCATTCTCTCTCAAATAAATAAATAAAATCTTTAAAAAAAAAAATTTTGAAGTTTGATAATGTCCAGTGTTGGCATAAATATGAGGAAAATGGGCATTTTCATAGACCATTGATGAGAAAGGAAATTGGTAGCTGTTTTAGAGGAAATGTATATCTATCAAAATGCAAAATACATGTACTGTTTTTTGTATGTTTGTTTGTTTTAAAGATTTTATTTATTTACTTGACAGAGAGAGAGCACAAGCAGGGGAAGCAGCATCAGAGGGATAGGCAGGATCCCCGCTGAGCAGGGAGCCTGATGTGGGGCTCGATCCCAGGACCACGGGGTCATGACCCGAGTTGAAGGCAAACACTTGACGACTGAGTCACCCAGGTGCCCCAAAATGTATATACTATTTGATCCAACAATTCCCCTTCTAGGAACCTGTCCCACAGACATTCTTACACATGTACACAAATATATAAGGCAGTTCATTATACCATTGTTTGTAATAATCCCATACTGGAATTCACATAAAAGTCCACTTATAGGGGAATGGTAATCTATAATAGAGTATACATACAATGGAATATTGTACAGCTATGGAAAAGAATGAAGCATACCTATATGCAATAATATGGAACAAAATCTCTGAGATATTTTAAATAAAAAATAAGTTCCAGAGCAAATATGACCAACATAATGCTGGTTATATTTTTAAGGCTCTGTCTTTGTGTGTGTAGGTAGATGGGTAGTGTGTGTGTGTGTATATATATATATATAAGTATTTGGAAGGACAGACCCTAAAAGGGTAATTGTATTTAACTTTTAAAGAGGTAAGTGAGGTTAGAGAGTAAAAAGAGATTATAATTTTCAATCTAAGTATTTCTATATTATTTTAATTATCCATTACATGCTTGTGTTCATGTACAATTTGCGTGTTTTAAATAAAAAAATTTTAAAAGCAACACATATTCATTATTAACATTACCTTTTCCTGGACCATCATTTGGGGTGTCTTTCTGTTTATTCACTCTTGAACTAGGAGAAAGTTATCCATACTTGAAGTTGGCCAATAGATAATACATGTAACTCCTGGTTGGCAAGGCCCCTTGGGTGGTAGTTTCTGAATCCCCTCTGAGTCCTACCGTATGGTGCAAGCTGGTCTGGGCATGTGGGTACTTGGCTAGCATTCATCGTGGACTACCCTAAGTGACCAAGGTAAGATTTTTTTTTTCCCCCATCATTGCATATTTCTCTACCCCAAGTCCCATCAAAGAGTACCAAAAAAGTCACAGTCCATGCACTCATGCTAGACAAGCTCTTTCTGCCTTCACCTGCATCGTCTCAATGGTGTGTGAGAGCAGGGAGGGGACTTCACCACCTGGGATGGATTTTATTCTTCCCTTCCAGCACCACCACTGAACAAGGAGGTGCAGCCTATGAAGATATAAAAAATTAATGCAGAGGAGAAGACCTGCTTCAGTATTTTGTACGTGTCAGAAAGCACATGACCTACAGGAGACAGCTGCTCAGGTTTTCTACTGGTACAGAAATCCAATATTGGCCAATGGTTTTTATTCTCAATTCAGCTCCATCAGCCTTGTAATCAGTGGACATTCCTCCAGGAATCCTGCAAAAGGCTATCAGTCTTATTTTCCACTGGTATTATGTTTTTACCTTTTTCTGTGTCACAATGGGTATTTAAAGGCAAAGCTGGGAGAGGCTGCTTCAAGGCCTATCAGCCAGATGACACCATAAACATGTTCTTTTGTAAATAAAAGTAAAGTTCAAAACACAACATAACAATGCTAATAGACAAAAGAGGCCATGAGTACAAAAGGTGTGTCTGTGGACAAACACAACCCTTAGAACACTTTTTTAGGGGCGCCTGGGTGGCTCAGTCGGTTAAGCATCTGCCTTCGCCTCAGGTCATGTCACAGGGTCCTGGGATCGAGCCCCAAGTTGGGCTCCCTGCTCAGCAGGGAGTCTGGTTCTCCCTCTCCCTCCCCCTGCCTGCTTGGGCCCTCTCTCTCTCTCTGTCAAATAAATAAATAAAATCTTAAAAAAAAAAGAGAGAGAGAGAGAACACTTTTTTACACTGCGGCAGGTGTATCTGCCACTTACTAATCAAGTTTGGTGGCTCTCCAAGGTATTAATTCTTGCAAGGACCAAATATCCATGTAGTGTGTAGAGTGTGTGTGTATGTGTGTGTGTGTGTGTGTGTGTGTGTGCAGAGAACAGGGAAAGGTTTGTGGCCACTGCTCTGAAGATCAGAAGCAAGAGGAGAAAAAGGAGTGAGGGGAAAATTAAGGGACACCGAGAGGCTGAAGTCTGAGTGGAAATAAAGGTAGAAGTGGGCATTAATAGGGGATTAATACCTGTGAAGCGATGAAAAGGACAGAGTCCAAGAAGGGGTATAAGAGAAAAACTCAATCAATTATCCATGGGAAATGGAAGCTCTGCTGCAAAAGACATTCAGTTTAATTTCTGGGGGACTTAAAACTGGCATTTAGTGGCACCAGAAAATAGTAGGTAAACATGAAAGCTGAGGCAATTGATCACAGTTATCATTTCCACCGATAAGCATTTCTTTGTTTGAACAAATGCCCACTATAAATAAAACAAAGCCGCAATGGAATTAATAACCTGGCTTACAGTGATTTTTCCCAGTAAGAAAAGAAACGGGGAAAAACTATAATGTAAAAAGAGGGAATATATGATTTCTTCGGTCTTCTGACAGAGATAAATGTACTAGAAGAGTTATCTTCCACTTTTTACTTTAAATGTAGAAATACATTCTTCCTATAGTTCATATACTTCGTATAATTTCTACATGTGAGAAGTGAGTATTTAAAATTATCCCATATCAGTAAAACGGGATGTAGATCAGAGTTTTGTTTGACCTTGTCAGCGACTCCTAGCAAGATAAGGCAGCAAAGGAGGGAACCCTGTGCCGGACTTGCAGCTGGAGCAAGGGTGAGAGTGCTGGGGTAAGCAAAGCATACTGTGCACTCTGACTTCAACTCAGGGCAGAAAGGAAACGAGGGGGTGCCAGGACTCAGGGCGATATGCTCCAAGTGGGTCAGGAGTCCTTGGAAGGCCTCTTGCAGTGGTCGGCAGACATTTATCTGTCAACGGGGGAGGCGGCAGGGCCCTGTCACCGGGCCGCCCTTGTGGGCTAGCACAGCCCCAGCAGGGCCACGAGTGTAGCCAGTGGAGCGAGGCAGGGCCTCAGTCCTACACAGGAGACCAGCTGGCTAAATGAGAAGAGAGTTCCAACCTGGACCACATGCAAGCTGCCTGAAGTTTCCGAAGTCAGGCACAGAGGTCTGCTGTTACTAAGAGGCATCAAGAAGGGTTAACATCGAACGAGAGGACAATGGGTCCTGAGCACTGGGAACCATGCCCAGGGTCATGCAAGTCATAATGACACAGAGCAAACACTATAAAAGAGTCTCCTATTATTAACAGTAGCATAACACCACATCCAGTTTCAAACGACAGAATCTTCTCAAAGGAGAAATTCTGCATTTAAAGTCTGTGGCTAACACAGTTTCATGGAATCATGGGAAGATGACTATGGGAGAGCAGACAAACCAGCAGCTCAGGCTCCCAGGCGGCTGCCATTTGTCCAGGCCCCTTTAACTCTGAGCATCATCAATTAACCTTCCAGGGCCTCAGTATTCTCATCCCAACAGTCTCCATGGCCACCTTGGAAAGTCCTGTTGAAGCCCATGAATCTTTAGTATGAGGCTCCTATTACAAATATGCTTAGTTAAAATTATCCTATATTGTGACATTCCCACTTAATCAACAAATCTAAAGAAAATAACCACACTCCACAATGGATGTTCAGAACATTCCAGCTTCTGTCACCAAAGCCCTTTGAAAAGTAGACATGGTAACAAGCAAACCACAACCTTGTAGACTAATAATGAAATAAACTGTGTTCACCCTGGCTGTGTGCAGTCTCTCTCACCTCTGTGCCTGGGTCAGCCTTCCCTGGGGCAAGAGCTGGTGTATTAGGACTGGCTCTGTCTCACGGCTTGGGGCCATCGGTCCTGTCTCCCCTCTGCCTGCTGGGCACAGCTGTGGTGAGGCTGGGCAGCTGAACAGTGCCGGCTTTCATGAGGAGGCAGAAAGGAGAGAGACTGCTCTTAGAGGCACCCAGAATGTGGCAGCTGGCTGAGTATGAAGGATGGGGAGAACAGAGCGTCTCGTTCCTCCCCCCATTAATGACAGCAACAGGCCCACAGGTGTGCCAAGGCAACCCAATCAGAAAGATTTCTCAACAAGACCCAAATCTCCTGGTATGGGTTTCTCCCAGTTCCCTCAGGTCAGTGCTATTTCAAACACAAGGGAAGACCTGACAATCAGGAGCCTCTTCCAGGCCATCAGCGGCCTGGATGGCTACATGATGAATTTCCCAGGCCTAACTCAGTCATCATTTCACCACGATCTTGGCACCAAAGGCAGAAGACTGGAAAGAAAGGGGCAGGGTGGGGAGAAATTATTATGGTCTAATTTCATGGAGAACAGCATCAGCTTTCTAATGGTGCTGCTGGGGAACCCTACTTCATAAAGCCCAGAGTACTCAGCTCACAGCCCCTCATCGTTTATGGAATCCCAAACCTGGCATGACACGCATATCTGGAAGTTATTCAGAACCAACTTCCCAAGAGCTCAAAATATTGCACACAGGTATTCATTTTTATTAATCTACTAAATCTTCACAAAGTTCCTTTCCCTTTGGATAGAAATGAACAAAAAGCAGGGCTAATCTCTTAACATCTTTTTCAACTGGCATAGCACGATTTAAAGAGAATAGACAATCTACCACAGGCGATACAGAAAGTTAAGGAGGATGCTCAGAAATACTGGTCCCTAAAGAAGAAAAAGAAAATCAATAGCACATCCACAAGCCTTTGCCCCTGAAGCTCCGCAGACCACAAACATCCAGGAGGGGCCAGGCCTACCCACAGCCCTTCCTAGTCTCAGCCACCAATGAAGCAGGAGGCCCGTTCAGAGCATGTATGGATTAGGTTTTTCTGACCTCGGTGGGCAGTTGCCACATGTGAATTCAAGTCGTTTAAGAACAACACTAACAAATGCTCACTGAGAATCTCTGCTTTATCTACAGAGATTTTCGAAAACACTCTTCATCTCCTGTTTCCCCCCCACTCTTAATAACGGTCTCCCCTGACACTTCCAGTGTAATCCTTCTCTAATGGCTCCTCAAACAAATAAATCTGAAAATGGTAGGCACGTTTCACCTCTGTCCCACCAGGATTTCACAAGGTGGAGAATGTGGGTTTAGTTTGAAACTCATCAATACAAAACTGTCCTCACCTGGCAAAGGGAAAACCCCAATCATAATTCTCTGCTGAGAGTCATTACAGAAAGCCCAAGAAAGAACAGGGAGAACGGTCAGAGGGGAACTCTTCAACTTACGGAAGCAGAGTCCACTTTGTTCAAGTCATCCACTAACGAGGATATATATGGAGTAGGAGATTTTTATCATCACGGTTTCATTCTACAAAACAGCACTGCATTTGCTCATCTTTCTGGATGGCCATGAAATAATGGTACATCTTGTAAATATAGGTTGGTTACTACGGAGAGGGGGGTAGGAATTAATTTTAAACCTATCACATAGTTTCAAGTTATTTCCCATGAGATTTCATACCAGGCCACAGCACTGGAAGCCATATTTTCCATATTTATTGGAAAAAGCATCTCAGCCAAAGTGGTGCATTGTGTTCTCACAGTGAGACCTCACCGGGGGAAACAGAATTAACTCACACTATCATAAGTGTCTAGGGCCTTTTTTCAAAAAACTGTAACATTTGACCCCCCCGATTCAGAGGAAGTTTCTTCAAATCCACTGCACTTTAGCAAAGACTGTAACTGGAGGAACTGATTTTAACCTAATAAACTTCTTTGCCAGCCTAACCAAAAAAGTTGAAATCTGTGTTGTGCAAATAACTATTTTTTATTTTTGACCCATATGTCTCCCAGCATTATTGCTTAGCTAGGTCTTTGTTTATCTATTGTTATGTATTTTATGCTCCAAGTTTCACAATCTGTTAAAATAAATTTTTATATGAAAAAATCTGTTTTTATGTATTTTATATATGAAAACCACATGTGCTCATGTGTGTGTTTACGTGTGTTTGTGTGTCTACATGTGAGTAAGAATGTATAGGCTCACATAAATTCAAACTGCAATGAAACAACTGATGAATAAAGAATTTATTTATTCTTTATTCCCTGCAAAGAGAGCGCTCCCTCCCTCCTTTCCTTCCTTCCTTCCTGGTAGGCCCATGCCCAGCATGGAGCCCAACCCAGAACTTGAACTCACAAGCCCGAGATCAAGACCTGAGCTGAGATCAAGAGTTGGATGCTTAACCAACTGAGCCACCCAGGCACCCCTGGAATGCTATGTATTTCACATGTAATCTATCTGAATATTAGATTTTAAAACCACTGATGGTTGTTATTAGGTTATTAACTCATTGAGACTTCCAGCTCAAAATACAACTGTCTACAAATTTGGATTTTTCATTTTAGTTTCCTTTGTTCTAGGAGTATTAATACCTTTTTAGAAACTACAGACAGCACAGAGTGGGCATGAACATTAACACATTCACCACAAAAAATTGCAACATACACAAACTCTTTTATGAAGAGAAACAAGTTTGAGAAATTAGGTAAAATTAGCTAAAGAGAACAAACTGGCTATTATATAAAATTGTTAAGCACCCAGTATTTTCTTAAAAAGATTTGCACAAATAGCATAGATTGGTATTAGTTTTAGATCACCAGCACTGATTCCTTCCATTCATGCTCATTAATTGATCTTTTAATTAATTAATTAAACTGAAAATAAACAGCATTGATCCAGACAGTCTGAATTAGAAGCAAACATTAACCTTTGGGGTTGATAACAGTACTCTCCATAATATATCCTATGGTAGTTTAGGAATCTGATTTATGTTTTTAAAAATGCCATTTACATCTATAAGTAGTTTATTCAGAAAATTTCCAATGCTGTTTTAAATAAAAATCTATTTATTTATTTTTAATATAAAATATTTTGTCACTGTTGCAAAAATAATCTTAAAATCCTTTCCAAAAAATTATTACATTCAAAGTAGAGTATATACCCTCTAAAAAGAGAGTATTTGTTTTTATTTTATCTCTGAGTAGTTGAAACCATGCAGGATGCTTATTCCCACTTAAAAATGTCGTATTTCTAAGGAAAACAAATGAAATTTTCATTAATCACATCAACTTCCACAGCTCCTTAATTCCAGGATGTGTGTTATTTTCACATTTAAGGTTTTTGGGTTTTTTCTGTTTTTAAAGATTTATTTATTTTAGAAAGAGAGGGAGAGTTTGCAGGTGCACACGCCAGTGAGGGTAGGGGCAGAGGGAGAGAATCCTCAAGGAGACTCCCAGCAACCCGAGGCTGGCGCCTCATGCCTGTTGGATCCCGGGACCCATGAGATCATGACCTGAACTGAAACCAAGAGTCCCACACTCAACCGACTGGGCCACCCGGGCGCCCCCGCATCCTAAGCTTTTTGAAAATGAGATACATCTTAAAATGATACCTAGATTTAATGTGGGTATGCTCTTCTTTAAATTCCAAAACACTATATTGTGTCTAGCAATCCATAGACTATTGTACATGAGAAAATACACAATTTTCCCCATGACTTTTCTACTGCAAGGTTCTGCTAGATGCTTACTATAACAGTATCTCTAACACACAGAAATCCCTAGAAGCAGTTTGACGATGGGCCTAAGACCCACAGTCAACTCCCCATTTTTCCTTGAGAGGAAAAGTGGTGGCAGCAGCGACACTAAAACGAATAATAGAAAAGTGAAATGTTTTCTCCAGCACGCTCTTCCGCAAGCAGTAGTCATGTGACCCTGTTCTGGCCAATGGGGAGAAAGCTGGGACGTAGTCTAGTTCCAGGAAAGCCTGCATTTAACAAAAAGAGAAGAAACTTGGCTGGTGTGTCCCCTTTTCCCCTTCTCACTCTATCTTACCTTTTAAGGATGATGGTACCAAGGCTTACAGAGGTTAAAATAACTCCCTCAAACCAAGCAGCTGGTAAGTGGCACAGCCACAGGCAAATCAGCCTCAGGGCAGTAAGCCAATTCCTTAGGAGCTAATTTCTTCACAGTGCTAAAATGTTAGTCCAGTGATATGCACGAAGCAACTCAAATTTCATCATGCAGTCCTCCATATAACTACTTTAATATAAAAACAGCACTTTCAAATAGGAAAAGGTCTGTCCACACCCACTTACCCACCCACCAAAGAAACGGGCCCAGAATGGTCTGTCTTTTTGGAGGAACCCACTCTCACTGCCCGTTAAAATTCTGAGACCAAATAAGCATCACTGTGTTCTTTGACTGAAGCAAGTGAGATATTTTATTATCTAAAATGTCAATCTTTTAATATGCCTCCCAATTACTTGCCTGATCTAGAAAACACACGCATGCGCACACAGTCTAAAGTAAAATCAAGAAAAACTAAAGCAGAAAAACTTTGACCTTTCAGTACTTTTAACCACAGATCATTGATCCTGCCTGGGCCAGAGAAAGTAAATAAATTAGGGGATCTGTTAATAAATTGTATTTTTATTACTGAAAATCATTTCCCTTGTGCCTCCATTAAATATTATTGAACAAATACTGAAAGAATAGAGATTTGGTGGGATGTTTCATCAGGAAACCCCAGGTACCTTGGACCAATCTCAGCAGGGCTGAAACTCAATTCTCAAGTCTTCCTGTCTCCAAATTTGGCTTTAGGACCTCAGAGATCCTGAGTCCAGAAAGGAAAACCAAGTAACCCCATAGCTAACAAGAAACAAGAACAAAGATCATTGTCCAAATTTGTTGAGCACCTGCTGTGAGTGAAGTGCTATCCTAGAGATGACGTACATAAGGATATAACATATTCCCGCTCTCAAGGCCCCTGAGCCTCTGTGACCATTGTGTGATTTAAATCAATTCAACTGAAATCAGAGACACCATCAGTGATAGAACATTTTTTAAAAGAAGTGCCTCTGAAGATATCTCAAATTAAAAAGAAGCTGACAAACCCCTAAAATACAAATAGTCAAGATAAAAATGACCAGAATTATAATGGTCACAATGATAACATTTATTATTGAGCACTTACTATGTACTAGGCACTATTTTAAATGCTTTTCAACTTTTAATACAAAACTAGACTATTTAGATACTAGTATCCTAATTTTACAGATGAATAAACAAAAAAGATTAGAGCATTACTTAATAACTTGCCCAAATTTACATATGCTAATAATCACTATGCAATTCAGCCTCCAATTTCAAAAGATCCTGCTACTACCTATAGTTTTTTTAAAAAGGGATAACAACTGTCACACACACACAGAGTTTTATCTGTCTCTATGGGTCTGTTAATTTTGAATATCTCAAAATTTAATCATATCAAGAAAAAAAGCTAGGAGCTGGAAGCTGAGAAAAATACTACCCATTCAGAATTGTCCATTTGTGGTAAATAATCGCTAAGATGAAGAATACAAACACTTTAAGCAAGAGAGTTTACAACACATTATGCTTTAATTAATTGTGAACTGGAGAAATTATTGGGAGGAAAAGATGGTATTTTTAGAAAAGCAATTAAACTTAGCCTACGGGTGTCACTGACAATAAGGTCATCTCAACAAAAAGGATTTTCAAAGTAATAGAAGCAGATCTTAGGGCAGAGACGCCCAAGAGATGGCCAATATAGAATCAAAGACCAATTTTCCCCAATGTTCAAGGAGAAGAAAGTATTGACCTCATTTCCCCAAGATTCCACTGGGATTGGATGTCTTTACTTAATTAACTACTCATGAATGACACCATCTAAAAAATGCTGACCCTGCAGCTTTGTGCTGATAACTTGCTGTAGCCTCAACAACTCTATTTATTGAAATATCCATTTTCCTGTCTAATAGAGCCCAGAGTTGAACTTCCTCCACTTGAGCTGATCTTCTACTTCTTCATTTATGCTACAGCTGCATTTGTACTAGAAGGTGTGGGATATTTGTGTCCATGATTATATACAGTCCAAGGCAAAGAAAAATGTAAGTAGAATATGAAAAGGAAGAAATACTCCAATTTCGCTGTCTCTCAAAGTAAAACAGTTGTAATTATGTAGGAAAAAAATACCTGTAAAAGTTAACTCGGTTTGTAGGCAAAGAAAAATTGCCACAGATTTAAATGTGTACATGTGTCCTGTCTCACCAATGTGCACGTTTCCCTACCTATCATAACGCTCTTGAGGGCAAGGGTTAGATTCAGAAACCTCAACTCACATGGGATGCCAAGGCCTGAGGGTGGGTACATAGTTCGTGTCCCCAAGGCCTACATTCTGGTTGTAAATGAACTGAGGAGAGAAGCTAACAATCATGATCAGTTTAGTTACTACAGACCCAGCACAGCTCCATGCCCATGGTAGGTGCTTATTTAATATGAGTTGGACTAAACAGAAATAATGTCATCATCCAGTTACTTCCATTAACAACCAGTTGAGACTAGTTTTGATATATCTTGCAAGTTGTTCATTTTTTCTCCCTTAGAATAGCTACTACCTCAAAAGTTTGGGCATGTGGTAATACGTACTTAGCTAAAAAGAGATTTGACCAAATCTCTACTAAGTAAAGCCCTTAACGTTTTCTATAGAATCTAAAGACACACTGAATTGTTTAAATATGACAGTTCCCCCTTATCTGCAGTTTTCCTTTCTCTGGTTTAAGTTACCTGTGGTCAACCATGGTCCAGAAGCAGATGGTCCTCCCCTTGATGTTCATCAGAAGGTCATCAGTGCCTAACACTACGTCACAATACCTATGTCATTAACCTTACTTTATCACCTCACATCATCACAAGACAAAAAGGGGGAGTACAGTATAATAAAATATTTTGAGAGAAACCACATTCACGGGGCGCCTGAGTGGCTCAGTCGTTAAGCGTCTGCCTTCGGCTCTGGTCATGATCCCAGGGTCCTGGGATCGAGCCCCGCATCGGGCTCCCTGCTCGGCAGGGAGTCTGCTTCTCCCTCTCCCACTCCCCCTGCTTGTGTTCCCTCTCTCGCTGTGTCTCTCTCTGTCAAATAAATAAATAAAATCTTTAAAAAAAAAA
>NC_138371.1:126364762-126395367 GCF_054177405.1 Leptonychotes weddellii | reverse complement strand
CCACATTCACATAACATTTATTACAGTATATATTGTTGTAATCGTTCTATTTTATTATTATTGGTAATCTCTTACTGTGCCTACTTCATAAATTAAACATTATCATAGGTATGTCTGAATAGGAAAAACACAGTATAGATGTATAGGATTTGGTATTATCTGCGGTTTTAGACATCCAGTGGGGGTCTTGGAACGAATCCTCTGCAGATAAGGGGGGACCATGGTACACACACACATTTGGTATAAAGGCTGTTCTCATCATATAATGCTTTTTTCTACATTTGGCAGTGAGTAGAGATTTACACATTAGGAGGAGGCAAGTGCCTTATCATTTATCTTTCATCATCCCATCTGAGGACATACAAATTTCCGCTCTCTTGCCCCCTATCTCCTCAGTCTTGGCCACCTCTATATTCAGAATGTAGTAGCTATTTGTTTTAAAAAGTATAGAATTTTACTTAACCCTCTTCTGCTCATTGTGCTTTCTCATTCCATTCCCACTGCAAAGCTCTTAAGTTGTTTGTTGAATCTAAAATATCTCTCCTACTTTTCATTGGAGAGATTGATTAAATTGATAAAAGCAGAATCCCAAATTGTCACAGCTCTTTTAGTCATCTTAATTAATTGTAATTAGTTTTTTAAATATTCAGCTCCTGATTTCCCATAAACCTGAGGGCATCACACACATGTGAGCTGTCATTATTTCTTAATGCCAGCACTGGTAATAGAAAGGTAACCGTCCATTCTTCCCTGTGGTCTCTCATACTTTCAACCCTGATTAGTATGTGTGTGGCTGGTAAATAATTGAATTAATTTTATAGTGAGTGACATATTTTGAAATCTGCAAAGCATCTTATTCTGGGAATTAAAGCCAACCCTTGCTTTTCCCTAGGTAGCTCTCTGTATGCCTACAATAATAAGCTGGAGCAGATTCTTGACTTTCCCATTAGCATCTAGCAATTTACGAGCTTTTGATATCCATGGGATGATTTTTAAAGGATGATTTTAATTCCCCAATGCACCTAGATAACTAGAAAAATAATAGACAATAAATGAGTCCTTTAGAGAAGGAATTTAACTAAAAATTTAAAGCTTCACCCAAGCTGAAAGTAATCAAAAAAAACCTTTGTAATGGTCCTGAACTGACTTCAATATTCCCTTTACATTATTAAAGGAATGTATCAGCTTTGAATAACTTATTTCGTTTAGGCTTCACAAATATCCTACGAAGCAGTAGTCATTATCCACAATTTTTAGACGATGAAATTGAGGCTCAGATATGGTAGGTAAATTACAGAATTAGGAATTAGCAGAGCTGGAGTTCAGTCCAGATCCAGCTGCATTTAAAGCCATGTTCATAGCACTACACCAATTCCCAGGCAGAACGTGGGTCCTTGAATTTCCTGACATTTACAGCACCATGTAGGTCCTTTTATCAAGTTTAAATCTAAAAATATTCAAAGTTTATCTCATGGATTTCATTTGGGTTCAATTTATCCCCAACTACATACTAAGTAGGCAATGATAGCATGAAAATTATAAAATATAATTTTTAAGCATGACCAAAAATAAAATTTAACACATTTGGGGGATGAAAAAAATCAAATATAAAGAAACTTGTACATCAAATAATAATACTCCCAGTAAGAATCTGCCTAGAAAATTTAGGATTGAAATCAAAGAAAAAGCATGTGTTATTCTAAGCAAAAATCTTTGCATAAATTCCTATCAGTATCATACATTGTCAAAGCATAAAATTCTTACTTTTGTTACTCCTGTAACCAAAGTTGATCGAAGAGACAATCAACCATATGCCCTCTGCACACTCCACGTAAACAACTTTTAATTAAAATATCATTTAATTACCAATTCATTAGAAGTTCTGAATTCCATGGTAACTATTTAAGCAACAAGTTTGGCTGGATCACCATCCTAAAATATTGAGTAGAACTCACTAGGTGAAGAGAATTAGAAATGGATTTTTTTTCCTTGAACAGAATTCAGATTATATCCACTCACAGATACAATTCTGTACATTTAAAGACAAATACCTTTCATAGGTCACTATTAAGAATTCAGAGAGTTATGTATTAGTTTCTGATGGGAGGCTTGGCTACTTGTCTTGTGACAGCTTTTATTCCAGACTATCTTTTCAAGGATGTTTGTGAAGCAAACAACCTGGAAGGATGAAGACAGGGTCTCCCTCCAGGAGCAGACAGATTGGTTTCCTGACCAGGATAATAAAGGCTGGGCAAGTTTACCAGTAGCTCTTTATAAGACTGATGATTTCCTAAACTCGGTGTTCCTCAGCTGTGACACAGACCCACCTCAGCCTGCTCTGCATTGCTCGCCTGGGAGCTGGGGCACAAGGGAAACCAAAGGGAACAGAAAGCTGCATCGTGAGGAATAAAGTCCTTTGCGTCTGACCCAGGAGTTTCATGTCTTCTGCCAGCATATATGAAATGGTGGCAGGCTCACTTATTAGCTTACGAGCAGGGTAAATTTAAAAGCTTTGCAACTCCTGACAGTTGTGTATTACTGATTATTTGAATAAGTATTTTAAGAGGCTCAATAACTCCAAGGTAAATTTTTGTACCTCCCTCTGAAGCCTTGTGCTCAATTACATCAAACCCACTAAAGAATTCCACTTTAATGCAAGAAATTCTTGGAACTGTCTGGCCACACTCTAGCTACTACAATGAGGGGGGTGGACACAAGTGGAGGAGGCCTCCCCTTCTGATGACCGCCTTTGGGTTAATAGCGCCATCAGGACCATGGGTCTGTACACTAAAGACAAGCTATCCTTCTTATGCCCTGATTGATGGGATGCTTTCACAGGCTGACCTGTAAATCCCTGCCATCAATCAGTCTCTCTCACAGAGGCCACAGGAAGAAGATGTTATGTCTTGCTCACACTCTCCAGTTTACGCCCCAGGGCAACACAAGCCAGACATGTTTTGGGTGTTCATACATACTTCTTTTCCTCACGTTGTTGTTTAGGCCCATGGACGGTAATAACCAATCTTTACAGAGTACTTCACAATAATATATTTGATCTTTCTCCCACCCTGGAGATGTAGACAAACAGAATTTGTATTTTTTTCTCCACAGAGGCTCAATGCGTTGACCCAGACCTAGATCTGGTAACTGACGAAGCGGATACATAAACTCAGGGCTTCTGACTTGGTTCTTCTGTACCATGCCAGTCTTTGTACTTCCTGAAACCCAGAAGCCCAACAGATGGTTCAGCCAGTTGTACAGCGGATAAGGTCTCCCTCACCAACCCCTCAACAGGAAATGCCTGTGAGCTGCAAGGTTGTGTATCCTCCTGGGCACAGACAGCATCTTCACATCTCCCCACTGCAAGTGGCCATGCCTGACACACAGTAGGGTCTTCCCTATGCTTCCAAGACAGAGACCATAAGGTCCAAATGACAAGCAAACCCGCACAGCCGCACAGAAATTGGGGCTCTGCTCCCCAGCACCCACCTTTGTCCTCTCATGGGCTCCTTGGGCTACTCTTCAATTAGCCCCATGAGAGGCAGGAGAGTACAGTGGTTAGGGAGCAGAGTGTAGAGCCAGATGGCCTGGGATTTTGAATCCTGGCTCAATCACTTATTAGTTAGGGGTTTTAGACCATTTATTTAACCTATTTGTGCTTTAGTTTCATCATCTGTAAAATGGGGACAATAATAGTACCTCTATTCTGTAATACTGTTATAAAAATTACATAAATTAAATAAATACTCCAAACAGGCCTGTACTCAATAAATGTTATCTGTCACCAGTGTCACCTGTTATCACTGTCACCACACTACAGCTGCTCTGAGTCCCCTTTGGACACACTGATCCCATTCTGGTTAGCAACCCAATCTAAGATCTAACTCTCAGACCTGGTTCTGAACTCAGGTGAACTTCTCCAGGGTCTCCCAACCCAATGAAACAGCAATCTAGCCTGGCTCACCCTGTCACCAGGAACAAAACTGTCAAGGAGAATATGATAAGCTCCACAAATATTTGTTGAATAAAAGAGTTGGGAATTCTTTCTTTCACAATATATATATTCTGGAAGAGAAATGAGACTGTCCCTCCACATCTCTTGTGAGTAAATCTGTGTGGTAGACAGAATAATGACACCTCCTTCCCCCCACAAGATGTCCACATTGTATTCCCTGGAACCTGAATATGTTAACCTAACGTGGCACAGGAGACTTTACAGGAGTGATTAACATTAAGGACACTGAGATGAGAGGTTTTCCCAGATTATCCAAACAAACCCAATTTAATCACATGAGTCCTTAACTCTTAGCTATAGAGAATCAGAGAGATGGCAGCATGAGAAAGACTCGACCACCCTTATTGGCTCTGAAGATGGAAAGGGGTCCCTAACCAAGGAATGTGCACAACTTCCAGAAGCTGAAAAAGGCAAGAAAACAAAATTTTCCCTGGAGCCTCCAGGAAGGAAAGCCACCCTGCTGACCCCTTGACTTTAGCCCAATCCCCCTTGTGTTGGATTTCTGACTTCCAGAACTTGAAGATAATAAGTCTGCACGTTTAAGTCACTAAGTTTATGGCAACCTGTTAGCACAACAATAGAAAACTAATACAATCCCTTTGTATTCTTCTATCAGGGGAAGACCACTGTGGGGTCCTGTGGGGTTAAGCAACAGAAAAGCACATATTTACCCACTAATTTATTCATTCATTGATTCACTCAGTGAATTTACAGAGCACCTCCCATAGGCTAGGCACGGTTCTATGTGCGACAGAAAACAACAGTAAACTAGAGAGTCTTGGTTGTCTTCTGTTCTCATGGAGCTTCTCTGTTCCAGCGGTAAGAGAGAGAGACACTAAATAGGCCAATAAATAAATAAAATAATTTTAAACAGTGATAAGTGCTGTGAAGGAAATAAAATAGGGTGATGACAGGGAACACAAGAGGCAGAGCTGGGGGGAAAGGAAATTGAAGGCTGGGCAGGAAGAAAGCTCTTTAAGAAACGACAATTTAGCTGAAATCAAAGAAGTACAAGAAGCCTGGAAGACAAAGATCCAAGTCCACTCCTGAGCCAGTAACCCATGCCTGACCTGGCCTTCTTAAGGGTACTATAAGAGATGAAATACCCACTTTGAGAAATTGACAGGACTTCTTGCTCCGAGGGAAAGTGCACTGTGTGAATTGCTACGCTCATTTTCCTGTCCTCACTCTTCACGAGCATGACTTTTAAGGCTTTATTTTTTAACATATTTTATGAGTGGTGTAAAAGTAGCATTATCCCAGAGTCCCTGGATATCATTCTCCACGAGATCACTGAATGCTCTCCTTCTGTGAATATGGATGTGGTTAGACTCCTGGAGACAGCTAGAATGCTGGTTTGTGATGTATTTCCCGGGGGCTGGTGGCTGCCTATATCTGGGACACTGGCCCCAGGACTAAATCCATCGCTCAGGTTCGGACTGAGATGGAGATCTACAGCCCGTGCAGACCACGGGTGGCTTCATTATGACAAAATATCAAAGTACGTAGGCGGTGGGCAAATGTATAAAATCCTCTCTCCTATCTATCCTGTAGGAATGACGATGGTCTTTGATATCTAAAACATACAGACACCGAACAAGTCACTCGATTTATCTATTACATAATGTCTTGCTCGGACATCTATCATAAAACAGTGAAAACAGCTCCAATTTTGGTTAAGGTTGTCACAGTGTCATTAATAATTTCTCACAACTGTTCTCTTCATAGGTTCTTTATGAAGGTCAGACTAGAATGTCCAAGTAATATGTCTCAACCCAGAGTTCCCAGAGTGGTGCAAATGACCTCAGCGCTCCCCCCCACCAAGAGCTTCTTTCACATATATCTTCCCATTAAGAAGATGACAAAGCCAAGGTACATAAAATCAGCCACTTGTAGAGCTATTCCACCATTTCTTTTGTTTTATATGGTAATATGATGAACTTACAAAGAGACTTTATATACAGCAAGAAGGCTTTTATGTTAGGGGAGTGGGGTGCAGAGATAACAATTCATAGTGATAATTCATTGATCTGAGAAGGGTGCCCAGGTTTTAGAACCAGAATATCTGGCTTTCATTTCCAACTCCGTCATATAATAACTATATGACCTTGAACAGGACACATCTCTGACCAAGCATCAGTGCTTTTTTTTCTCTACAAATTGAGGTCAAAAGCAACATCCTTCCTGTCTGCTTCAGAGGGTTCTCACAATCACAAAATGAGACACACCTGGTGAACTACAGAACATAAGTATAAACTGAAAGTCCCCCGGGGCCTCCTCGCTTATGGTGCTTCAAATATGCTGATTTAAGGCAACAGACTAAGTCCCAATTCTCTACACTGCACCCGCAATTCCTCTCCTCAGTTACTCCCCCTGGGATGCCCTGGTGGTGGTGGGAGTGGATGTCCACCACACAGACAGACCTCAGGCTTGCCTCTTGACAGCCCTCCTCTGCTTTTCCTCTGCTCCACTGACCTGTCACTCTGCCATCCACAAGTCACAGTCAACACTGCTGATAACATTCTCGGGGCGAATAACTTCCTCTAGAACACCAACCTCAAGGCCCCGCCATCAGGGAGACCATTTCTACTCTTGGGCCTTGCTCTTGCAAAAAAAAGGGCCACCGAAAAAGAGCCATTTTGCCAATTAGTTCTTTGTAGGGGGCAGCAAGCGTTATCTGTTAAGGGCCAGATAATAAATATTTTAGGCTTCAAAGGCCTAAATATTGTCTCTGTAACACATTCTTCTTTGCTTTCTTTACAGTGCTTTCGCCCTTTGTCCTTACAAAAACAGGCCATAGCCTGGATCTGTCCCAAGGCTGGAGTTTGCTGACCCCGGCTTTATGCCACAGCCCTCATTCATGCCATAATATACTTGTTTTTGTGGGTGTGAGGAGGGGTCTGCTCTTGGTAAGGGGAGTTGAGGGGAAGCTAGTTAGATCAGAGAAGGTACCTGGAGCCACTGCTCCCTCAAACATCCAGACCCTGTCGCTCAGTATGCTCCACTCTGGCAGACTTCTTCACTCATGGCTTTCTCTCAGGGACCCCATCACTTCCCTCGACCCAGCCTCTTCTGGGGAATCCTAAACCATGGGTGAGATCAGTACATGTGTGAACTCCAAAAGGGTTCAGTTGTTACACTCAGGGCTCCTGAGCTCTATGTAAATCAAGCATGTAGCTTCCATGTCCTTAAACATTCTATGACAGTTAGAAGCCACTCTGCCCACGGCACATGGGACCTTGTAGTTGGAGCTACCCATGAGACAATCCAGCCTGGTAAAAATGCATCTCTGAGCCACCCAGGATATTTTATACTTTTACTAGCTGCTATGTTATGCTCATTATCAAATAAGGAAGAGGAGGAGGGGGGAGGGGAAGTGAGGAAAAGAGAGAGATGAGGAAGAATGGAAAGAGAAACCCCTGTAGAATATTTTACCTGGATGTTTTAATTATCACAAAATTATCTTTACTTGGCACTTATATCTGATTTATCACACAGTCATATAATTCAAAAGCAAAAGCAGGGCCCCCACCATTCATGGTTTGTAAAGGAGAGGGAGTAGATTTGGTTTTCCTTTTAATGGTTTCCCCTCTTAACAGAAAACTTCACTTTGTTTCTTCTTGACCCTCCCATATATGCCATAAGTCAAGGCCTCAAAAAGCTTATAGGGTGCCCAACTGCAAATGATGTAAAAGATGCCCTTTCAGCTCCCAAGTGGGTTAGAAGAGCATCCCTTCTGCTCTGTGTCTCTGTACAATTTGGCTAGCTGACGGTGCCTTTGTTGGGGAGGCCTGGGGGGTGCAAGTCACCCCTTTACCTGGCAGATCCAGCTGTGTCCCAGGACACACATTTTGGTGAGCAGAGCCAAGACGGATTCTCATCCCAACCTGTGTCCTTTGCCAGGCTGCCCAAAAACACACAGAGACCCTGCCTTGGGTCTTGAGTCCAAGTCTACAGGCTGGATGAATCGAGTTCATTTTGTGCAGCTACGGGTACGACGCTGACACAGAGGTCACTGATGGTATTTATGGTGGGGGTGGTCCCAATAAAACTTTTCAGCTAGAGAGTCTTTGCTCATTATCATTTAAGAAGGGCTGATTTTGAAAGGGATGAAGATAACTCAGGTCAAGTGGTCCGCAATGTTGGCGAGATGCAGGAGGAGGGTGACTAACGATCCACGAAGATGTGCCGCTCACATAGTACACAGAAGCAGACTGCTGAAGTTGAGAATGGATGTCTGCTCCCCGCAAGGGATGCTGAACCATCAAGAGGTCTAAACTGAAAGATGTTCTTCAGTAGTGGGAAGGAAGGTTCGTGAAGTCTTGTTGGAGCCAGACAGAAGAGGTAAATAAGCAGCTGAGAAGCCACAGGGCCAGTGAGGAGGTTTCAAGTATCCGAAGGGGAAAGAACAGAACGTGGTAGTGGCCTGGAGATGTGCAAGGGAGAGGCAATCCAAAGCCACCTGGGAGCTGCCTGGCAGAACCCCGTGACAGATTGGAAGGGGAGACGAAAAGGTCATGGTCGAGTCAAGGAGGACTGGAGCTCCCTGCCTGAGGAAAGGACGGATGGCTGTGTTTAGGTTGCCAAGACAACAGGCCTAAATGGCAGCCAGAGTGGCTACAGAGTCTCTGTCTGGGATTCTCCCCTTCTTGGTGATGAAGTGCAGAACTGATCTTCCACTTAAAAGGACACTATGCCACTCTGTTATGTGAGGGGTGTTCATCAGCTGACACGACTCACCCCCAATTGTACCAGAATGCTGCGGGTTGCAATCGTGCTACAGAAACACATGGTTTATGGCACTGTTAATGGAAACAAACATCTGCAACACCTCATCCAAGCCCATTCACAGGAAAGATAAATAAATAAAAATAGTCTAACCTTTAGCATGATGCATAATTTCTTTAAACACAGAGAACTTTGTAGCAGAGATCTACCTTTCCAGGAAAGAGAGAATGCACTACGTATTTTTCTCTGGAAACTAAAGATACTACATATAAATTTGAAAACATATATTTCTTCAAAGTATTAATTTTTAAAGCGGCCAAAATTGCTAACAACCAGGGAAAGCACCGATTTATAAATTATGTTCTCGGCATATAGTATACATTGTGAATTTGCATGCATATTAAATGCAAATAACCAGGAGAGCATAACATTAAGGCTTTAAATTTATATGTGCAAAAAACAGTAAATTCTAACATTAAAATCCTTTCCAGAAAATATTAACTCCCCAAATCCCACATGATTGTCACAGGGCCAGGAGAGCAGTCTCACTGCAGAGCTTGAGGAGTCTGCAACCTGTAACACCAGGCCCACCCCACCCGCCCAGCAGAGCGGACAGGATCATTTGGCAGCGAGGAGGACAGAACAAAGTACTGGCTGATCTTAATTACAGTGGAAAAGTTAACGTTTTCTCTTTGAAATTTTTTTTTTGTTGTTCTCCCTCCAACTTTTTTTTTTTATTATTCTTATGTTTTAATTGAGATACAATTGATATATTTCAGGTGAACAACATAATCCCTCAGTATATGTACATATTGTGAAAAGATCACCATAATTAGTCCAGTTAACATTGCTACGCATAATTACAAATTTTTCTTCTCGAGATGAGAACTTTTAAGATCTCCTTTCTTACCAACTTTCAAATATACAATATAGTTTTGTTAACTCTAGTCACCATGCTGTACATGACATCCCCAGGACTTCTTTATTTTACAACTGGAAATTTATACCTTTTGACCACCTTCACCCTTCTGGTTAAACAGCTCCCCCACCACTGTGAAGTGCAGAATTTTCTTGAAAATTTCCTGATACCCACTTAAAGAATTTTCATGGTTCAGTCTAGGAAGAACGAGGGTGAACTGTATTTGTAAAAGAGGAGGGGCTCATGGAAATCTCTCCAGCAGTTGAACATCTGCTCGGCCACGCTGCTTTGGGGGCTTGCCTTGCTGTGTTTTTATCGTGAATTCTCTGTGGATGCTCGGTCTTGGGGGATGGGACCATCCCTTAATTTATGACCTAAAAGCCCTATTCATATTGTCGGCTCTAATGAAACAAGTATCTAGTTCCACTTTAGATCAAACAATTTCACGGTTTTACTGCCACGCTGACCACTCCTTCTCTGGCTTCTTTTCTCCCGTGGCCTTCTCACAAAGCATTCACAATGTTTGCTTCCAAGCCTCTGCTCCTCCCTCTCCTCTCTGTGACATGGAATGCTTTATCCACACACCCAGATCCAATTACTATGTATGCACCAAAGATCCGCAGGCCTGTGTTCCCTTCCCTGACCGCTAACTCTTAGCACTCTCCTTTATTTACTGCTGCCTGGAGGGTCTCCTGGGAGCTGGTGCAATTAGGGGAAGGGTCAGAGCGCCTCCAAATGAGAACTGATCAACTTAACAAACTCTTCTATCTTTTGCAATCTCTTCCATTTCCACTGCTCCGTGACTTGCAAGCTCAGAAGAGAACTGACACATTCCAGAAAGCATTTGGACATTTCTTCTGCATACCCTGCCTTTTTTTATTTTTGGACTTGTAGGGATGGGAGGGGTTCTCCAAGGCAGCAGCCCAGCCTTGACTGAAACTTCTCTGTAACTTCTCTTTCTCTTCTGTCTTCTCTGTGGATCTTGTCAAGAAGTCCAACCCCTTTTCCTTTTTCCTTCCTCAAAGGCAGTCCTCCTCATCATGCACCAGCCTTCTTCCTCTTCTGAGTTATTTTATAACCCACAGGGTTTAAAATATTGGTTATTTTAATATAAAATATTAAAATATTTTTAATATTTTAATTTAATTAATTTATTTTAATTTTAATTAAAATGCCCTCAAATGGCATTTTGATCATGGCACTTGTTGCCAAATGTTCCAAATGTTTCTTTTGAAATTAATTTTCAACCCCAGATTTGAAAGTCCACCAGCTGACTCCCTTCTTGCCCTGACTCTCCTCCTTCCCAGCTGTGCCCTTCTCCCTTGCCTTAGACCTGTCTGCAGCAGCCTCTCCTCTCCGGACAGTGGGGCCAACACTTCCGTCCCACCATCCCTTCCCATAATATGTTCCTGCTCTCCTTTGCATCTCCACTCAGAACAGATTCCTCTGCTCATCGTTCAGTGGGCAAATTCAAGAGCTGATGGATTTCCTTGATCCCACATCCCAAAAAACTAACTCACCGTGGTTTCCCACCATTTGATTCAGATCATACGGCCTGGACTCACACCCAGCTCACATCTAGGAATCCTGGGTCAAAAAGTTGGTAACTATCTGAGTAATCGCTATCTTGACTTCATCCAAAAGTACCCCTGTTTTTACCATTCTCATAATGAAGTCTTAAATGAGAAACCTCCCCCAAATTTCACCTTTCTTCTTGACAAATTCTCTTAGATATATAAACGTACCAACACAAGGATTATTAGGCAAGCATATCAGAATACATTTCCCATTGTGATTTACACACATGTTACATACAGGTATAGATATATTTTTGGAAAATTGTTTTTTAAATATTTAATAACCATTATGTGGGTAAAATAATACTCTGTTCCTTATGGAACGGTGAGAAGTCATTTTAACACTTTTTCCAAGTATTTGCAATTGTAATCAGTAATGTGGGCAGAAAGAATGCCACTGTTTTTCAATCATCACTTGTAAAAATGTAAATTTTTAAAAATTAAGACTCTAAATTTCACCTGAATTAATCTACTGCTAATGGAAGCCAGGACTATTTCCTAGGATTTTGAGTGGCTTAACATCATCAAGACATGTCACAAGCTCCCTCCAAATTATTCAGTGCACACCATGCATTATTCTGAACCTCTCAGAAGATGAAACAGGGAGAGGCAATGAGAGTGTCTGAAGAACAAAAAGAAAAATGAAGCACAGGGACCTCAGGCTAAACGTATAACACCCTTGAGAGGGTTTTAAGGACATATTAGATGTCTGAAAAATGAGAATAAATCAGCAGACCCATTAACTGAGCAGCAAATTAAAGCGCCATTGTTTCCAATTTCAGCCTTGAATATGGAGGGCACCAAATGGACCGCGCTCTCTGTCCCCTCTGCATTAGGAGAGAGAGTTCTCCACTATGTATTCTCAAGTGCCTTTCTTCTTTTCCAGCTAATTTAGTGAAAGACTGACTATCCATTTCCTAACACTTTTCCTAAAACATTATCACTAACTTTCCCAGGAGAGCAGGAAAACAATCAACTGAAGATTCAAAACACAAGCTATATTCCCCATTAATTTCACCTTCTCTTTCCCCCTTTATTAAAAAAAATGAAGTTTGCGATGTGCTGCCTTTCCCTTATCTTAATTTTTGAAACAAAATGGTGAAATACAGCATATAGATAATCCACAAATTGCGTCACCTCTAAAGTATACCATATTTCACAACTGCATACATTTCACTGTCTCATCTCATGAAAACAGAGTTGAAAGCACTTCTTCCCAATGCCTTGATAAGACAAAAGGTCTGGAAGATCTAACAGGAACACATGAGAGATGTTCTTTTAAAATTAGTTTGTATTTATACCAATTGATTCATAACACGGTTTCAACTGTTACGTCATACTGGGTCCAGAGGTTAACTGCTTTCAGCTTTCTAAGTAATTATTTTGGACTCGGCTTCCACATCCGGAAATCAGCACTCTCCAACTGGTAGCTGGTCCTGACACACTGCTGTGCTATGAATGGGTTCCAAGTTTGCCATGCGGTATTGACACCCCCTTAGCCCCAGGGAACCTGGGGGCGCCTGGGGCACCTGGCACCTCTGGACAGGTGACAACTGGCCATCAGCTTTGCCAGAGTCCAAAGGCATAGTACTCCCTGGTCGGCTGAGAGGCATTAAACATGTCCATGAACCCCCACTTTAACAGGTTGCTACAAAAGGCACCCCTGCCCTTCATGGAGAAGTGGCCCATGAAGCTGCTGAAAGAGCTTGGGGAGGGGGACCTGGTGGGCAAATCTACAGATGGCAGCTCTCCAAATTCGCTCCATAAGGGTTTCTGATACCTCTTTCCATTTGGGGCTAATATGCTCTTTCATTGGCAACCAAGCCTCCTACGGGGTGCTTGCTCTAACACCTGAACATACATTTTGCCAATCAGGGCCTTATTGTTATTTTTAATTACTTCATAGGAAAAAATTCAATGGGGACTATCAGAGTATTGCATTTATATAGTAACGAAAAGGATTAAAGCTATTGATTTTTTAAAATTTTAACTTTTGTAAAATTTGGGATAGTGATGAAATGGCTTGAAATTTTTTTTGAATCACTACTTGCGTAGTATCCAACAATGACTAACAAAAATTTAGAGAATCATTAAAATCTTGATAAAGAAGTGTGTTTAGCTACTTTAGGCATATATGCAATATTTAAAAAGTAATGTTTACAAAAGCAAGCTCAGGTTTCTCATCAGAAAATCTGAAAAGAGGGGTGCTTGGGTGGTTCAGTCGGTTGAGCATCTGCCTTTGGCTTGGGTCATAATCCCTGGGTCCTGAGATTGGCCCCGCATCGGGATCCCTGCTCAGTAGGGAGTCTGCTTCTCCCTCTCCCTCTGCGCCCCCTGCATGTGCTCTCTCTCCCTCTCTGTCAAATAAATAAATACAATCTTTAAAAAAAAAAAAAAGAAAATCTGAAAAGATTCTATCTGGAAGTTTCATATCTACACAATATTCTCCAAATGGATGTCCCGAGCTTGCTACCTTATTAAGTGTTAGTTTCTATGTGTGCTATAATGAGGCAAAATTGATAACTGATTTAAATAACATGCTTATAGTACCACTTCTTGGTTTTTCCTTTTCAGGTACTACCTATTGGTTTCCCAGTGAGAAAGATGAGGGTTAGCATTCTTCACACACATATACATGCCCCGTGTCCCCATCCTCTCAGAATTCTACCACAATTTTGGTTACTTTAAACATCAATTTTTAGATCATTACAGCCATGCAGATACCATTAGTAGTTGAATCATGTAATACTCTATGATTACTTTTCCGTTTCTTACCGTTTTGTCTTTCCTGGAGTTAATCACTGTTACATTTAATTTGGGTTATTTTCTTATATACTTATCATGAGGTTATCCCCAAAGCTTCCCCAGACTTCCAACTCTCACCTTCACACACACACACAGAAAGTGATTTATCAGTTTCTCCATCTTGAGGAAGTCTCTCCTGAACCTCTCTCCCTAACCCAGCTTAGATCAGAGGACCAGTAGTCCCGTTGCACTCCTGGCTCTTGGGCTGGTCCTGTCTCTGGGATCCTGGGTCTTCTGATTGGCTCACCCTGTCATTTACTGGAGCACATCATAATTTTGTAAATTTCAGGAAAATGTATTGGCAATATCTTTTAATTGGAAACTTCTATCTTTGGTTGTGGAAAATTTTGTTAAATTATTTCTTTGACAATATTCTATCCTCTGTTTTCTATATTCCTTCAATCTGGTGTTACTATTTTTGGACATTGGCCCTCATGAACCAATCCTACACATTTTCTAGCTTTATATTATTTTCTTTTCTTTTTCTTTTCACTCCACATTCTAGGAAATTTGCTTAAATTTGTCTCCTAACTCTTATAAATTCTATTCCTGTTTCATGGTTTTAATACGCACTTTACCCCTCTGAAGATACAGATGATTTCTTTTTTAAGATTTCTTCTTCCTGCAAAGGTTCGGTTTCCTCCAAGATGCTTTTTTAAATGTTTGCCTGTTTTAGTTTCTTTCTCTCATAATACTTTTCTTTTTTTTTAAGATTTTATTTATTTATTTGACAGAGAGAGACACAGCGAGAGAGGGAATACAAGCAGGGGGAGTAGGAGAGGGAGAAGCAGGCTTCCCTGAGGAGCAGGGAGCCTGATGCGGGGCTCGATCCCAGGACCCTGGGATCATGACCTGGGCCGAAGGCAGACGCTTAACGACTGAGCCACCCAGGCACCCCTCATAATACTTTTCTTAAATGTCTGATGATCCTTGGCCATGTGCTGATATTTAGAAGTGGGGAACTAGAAAGTCAACAGGGAGGTTGGAGGGTGTGCATTTTTGGTTTGGGGTTTATTGTAGGATTGTTGTAGTTAGGCCTCTTCTTTGGGGGAACTCTTGCTGTCCCGTATTCTTGAGTTTTATTTTGAGGTCACACCCCCAGGGAGGTGTCCTGGAGCCTCCTTCAGGTAGGGTATCATCCTGGTTGCCCTCAGGCTAAGGAGCACAGACAAGGTGGCTGTGTTTCTCAGGATTTGGGAAGTCAGTACAATCTCCCTGATTTCAAGACTATATAATACCACTTTAAACTTCTTCTAATATCTGCCAATCCAGAAACCCATTTTATCATTTCTACAGAAAAAAAAAAAATCTGCATTCCTCTGTTGGAGGGGAAGGGGGGAAGTTATCTGCTTGTAAACAGTTGGGGAGCAAATACTCTTAATGTTAACCCTATCTTCACTCTCATTTCCAAGGGGTTCTTTTTGCTGCAAATTCCTGAGCTTTTGCAGGTTTCACTAGTGTAAACTGGGCTCCTTCTTCCTTTCTCCTCTGCCAGATTAAAATTCTGCTTTTTCAGGGCCGCTCCTTAAGCTACCACTCAACCATCTGTATCCCAGATTCCCAAATGCTGTGGCTGCCGTCTTGTTTCTTTGTTCTTACAGGGATGTGCCTTAAAAAAAAAAAAAATCCCTTAAAAGTCATTTTAATGGAGTTTCAGGAAGGGTCAGGAACTAAATAAAACATGTACTCATCTTTAATCTGAAAACTATCAATCACTCTTCATCCTTTCACATTGAAATGGGCATTATTCAATTTTTCTTCCACATTAAGACAGTGAGGTCCAATGTTCAGGAAGAACAGGAAGTAGGGAAGATAGCAATCTGGGTTTAGGTGGAACTGAATCTGATGACTGCATGCTCTTGTAAGTGAATGTATCTCATTGTCCTAACAATGTGTTAGGCACTGTGGGAAATAAAAGTATGTCCCTATTTCAGAACAGCCTGAAGAATTCTCAAAAAGGTTAACTATTAAAGAGGTCCTTGAATTGATAATTAACCAAAATTAGAGTATTCAGAGGGAAAACCACCAGGCAAAAGAGTATAATAGTCAGAGGCAAGCCCAATGGAGGAAAACGGGCTAAAACTAAGCTTTGAAAAATAAATGTTAGAAACATTTCTTTTGTGGAGTTTGCATAATGTGTATTAGATATAAAGTGATCAGTTGATTGAAGAATGAGACTTATTTTATGCAGACTAAGGTTGCTGACCTACAGAAAAAAAAAAGAAGCTCTTCTGCTTACAATACAGCTGCTTTAAGTCTTTATTCTGTATTTTTCACCATAATGGGTCATAAAAATTTGAAATAATTTTTTTTAAATACTAGTTTAGTACACTGCAACCTTATGAAAAGAGATATAGTAAAAAACATTATATTTTTTCAGTGATGTTCTGGTTTTGAAGTTACAGTCTTCTACAGAATGAAAACAACATCATCATCATCATTATTATTATTGAAATAACTGCAAGTAAAACAACTTTGTTGTTGTGCACCTGTAACTCTATAGTCCCTAACGCCATTTATCCCACTGACATAATTGTCTTTATAACACGGGTTCTGATAATGCACAATTTTAAGGAATATAACTGAGGCAGAACCGGCTCTTAATTGGATGCAGACAGCTAGGAGAGGAAGGACTCCAAGGAGAATACTGCACATGTTCAAAAACTAAGACAAATCTGTCCTCCCCATCGGATCTGGGTAGGAGGCGGTGGGAAGGGAAGTGTGGCTGAGAGGTGCATATGTCTGAATGCAGAAGCTTCCCAAAGCCATAGAGTGGGGAATGAACTCAGAAGTACAATGAGCCCAGCGGCACCTGGGTGGCTCAGTTGGTTAAGCATCCGACTCCTGGTTTTGGCTCAGGTCATGATCTCAGGGTTGTGAGACTGAGCCCGGTGTCAGGCTCCACGCTCAGCAGGGCATCTGCTTGCAATTCTCTCTCTCCCTCTCCTCCTGCCCCTTCCCCCACTCGTGCATGCATTCTCTCTCTCTAAAAAGTAAATAAATAAATCTTTAATAAAAGAGAAAGAAGTACAATGAGGCTGTAACTTTGTAGACAAAGAGGAGACCCCAAACAAGGAGTAATTTCATCAAAATGAGGTTTCAAAAAATGTTATCTGCCAGTACATTATGGGGCAGAAAGTCTAGCCACAGAAAACAGCTCAGACCCAAAGTCATGCAGGGATCCCAGGTCACGTGAAGCTGGCCTGGATAGCTTGGCAGTAGAAATGTGAGAGACTCACTTCAGAGATCAATGAAATTGAGGGATCCACATTTACAGTACTGCAGATAGAGTCCAGCAAAAGGGAAGGACTGAATTAATACTGACAAAGGGGTTTACACTGAAGCTGTTTTTAAACTAAATACATGGCATCCTTTGGTTTTTAATTCAAGAAACATTTACTGAGTATCTACTATGTGCAAGGCATATAGCCTTTTCTCATCATTTGTCTCATTATCTTATAAGCCAAATGTAAAAAAAATCCAGTTAATTGATTTCACAGACTGATTGATGTTATTCTGTAAGAACAACAGATTGATTTTTTTATAGACAGCAATACTAATTCTTCCATTATGTCCTCCTCTTTCTGTGCACATGGTCCAATCGACTTTAGGGCCAACTCAATACAAAGAGCAGAAGAAAGGCATTAAGAGGACAAGGTCCATTAGACCCAATATTGCCTCAATTACTTTAATTCCATTATTCCTGTTCATATTACTTCTTTAATCAATATCTCCTTTCAGTTATTCATGTTTACCCTTTCAAAATCGCAAGTAATAGGATTATGGTCTTTTGAGCTCAGTAGCAACAGACTTTCATAAATATATTTCTGAATTTGTGATTGTCTCCAGATCTGCAACTGAGGAGTCTTAAATTGAATCAGGTCTTCCAGAGGCCCTCTCATATAAAGATGCAGAGCATCTTAATGCAATATAGGTGCTTTTACCTGTTAGGCCATTTGTCACTCCCTGTCAAGACCACTCACATATGGTTTAATGGCTTTCTAAGTTTCTTCTTCCCGTGTCTAAGCTCCAGGGTCATGTAACTAGTTTTCAGAATGGATCTCTTTTCTGTACATATTCCTGCTTTTCATTGCATGTAATCCCTCTATCTCCTACTGACAATTACTCTGCCCTGCAAGAGTTTCTTCTGGACATTACATTAACCACTGCCTCTTCCATATGACAATTAACCAATCCCGCAGTTCCACCTCTGTAAGAGCCTTACAAATTAAAGGAACTCTGTTCCTCTCCATTCTTTTAACAAACATCAATGCAGTGCCTACTAGATGCAAAAAAGTTGCTCTTTTGGCTTGAACAGGATGCATAACAGGCAGGTGGCCCTTCCCTGCAACACATGGTAGTCCTCCAAAAGTATTGTAAATAACGTGGGATTTAAAGAAGCATGTGAAACTGTGATGTGAAGAGTCCCTCAGAAGTTCTCCTAGAGTTCAGAGGGGGTAAAATTACTATGAGCGGAGAAAAGTTTCATAAAGGATATGAATTTGAGTGAGATCTTGAAGGATGGGAGGATTTTGAAAAGGGAAGCCAGGAAGAAAAAGGGACAAACTGTGTGTGAAAAGTAACACAGCAAATCTAGCTGGGGTCAATGATTTTCAGAGTAAATACAAGAGAGAAATGGCTGAGATCCTCAAGGGACAGGTAAGAAAGGCCTGACTTCCCCTGGGAAGCAATGAGACCAGGGAGGAGCTTGGCAGGACATAAACTCTTCTTAACATAGCCTCATCACCATGCGCACAATGAACTGAAGGCAACTGCAACTTGCAGACATGAGACAGGAAGGCAGGCTCGGCAACATGTAAGGGGACCTCCAAGATGTGATTCCTGCCTCCCTACCTAGCCCCACATCCTCTTTCCCACTTCCTGTTCCACCAACGCCCAAACGTCAAGGAGCACACACCCTACTCCGCATAGCTCGGCTCTGGCTGCCTGCCCTCTGTCTCCTTTGGTGTGTTCTCTCTCCACCACACTAGCGCATCTGGCAGTGTTCCACTCCTTCCAATCTCCAAATACTAACTTCTCTAGAAAGCACTTCCTGACTGCCCCACGCCAAGTCAGTGGCTCCTTTTCCCATGTGTAATGTATACCTACTGTGTACCTCCATCAGAGCAATGGTTTCTACAGGATCCTCTCCCAACTAAATTATAACACCCTTAATATTATCCCCAGAGCAAATTTTGGCACATGTGGGAAGGACAATACATGAATGAATGAATGAATGAATGAAGTGAATAGTCGTATGAACAAACAAAAGAAAAAGAAGACTAGAAAGGGATAGCCATAGATGAAAAGGAAAAGAAAGTAAAAATATGAAAGAATGATAGAAACCGAAAAGCTTAGTAATAACTAAATGTAGGGTAAGCAGAACAAGGAGAACACCAAGCTTCTGAATTCTCTGCCAGAAGCCCAATGCTCTTCTTCATTGCTTTTACATTATCAGCTTAGAAACACTGAACATAAACTCATGGATTTAAAAGAAACAAAGAAGGAACCACCAGGAGACAGAGGCAAGGAAGAACCCAGACAGAACAAACACTAAGATTCCTGTTTTAACTTACTCAGGTGCAAACATTTTCTGAGGAAGTCTGATAGATTCTTCATTCGAAGTACAATTTTGTTAATTAGAATAGTTTCCATGTATCATAAATACACTCTAATTTCAGAGGCATAAAAAAACTACCATGTTAACTATTAACTAAAGGGACACAGAAAATCATTTCCCCTTTGTAAAAATCAGAGTTTAACAATGAATATAATATTATCAATTCCATAAAACTCTTACATCTGAATTTTCAGAAATCTAAGATTAGTGAAATTAGAGAACACAAAATGGAAGTGGGGAAAAGACTAAGCAACGGTAAGTTAGTTTTTAGCTTTCAGGGCAACTGAGGTTTTATTTCTCATATATTTTCTCATTAGTAGTAGAGAAGTTTTGGTATACATAAAATAACCTATTAAAATAGGATTTATTAGAATGTTATAATTGTACTCACACATACTTTAGAGTACACAAGATATTTAAGGAGAGTTTAATGACCAAAATGCAATTGCTCACTGAACTCTACATGTAATTGTCAAAGGCCTATTCCATTATCACTCAGACTTGATCACTGTATGACAATATAAATTGGTTGTTTTAATTATTATTATTATTATTTTTTTTTATGTAGGCTCCACACCCAGCAGGGCCTGAACTCATAACCCTGAGATCGAGAGTCAGACGCCCAACCGACTGAACCACCCAGGCACCCTGGTTCTTTTAATTTTAATGAAGCCCTGTAGACACTCTCACAAACCAAACAAGGAGAGCCACATGGTAAGTTACAGAAGGTCTCTAATCGAGGGTAGCAGTCTGTTGAACAAAATGGAAAAGAAAAGCAAGCAGTGGAGGCACCAGGATGAAGTTATACAACAGTATAGAGCATCTGGTGGAACCGCGCCTGCATGCATCACACACTCCACAAATATTTGTCATTTGATTTACCAATTTTCTTCGGACTAATGTCAGTGTGAAAAATGGTAAAATGAATTTTTATTTTCATTTTCATTTTCTACTGCCTGTCATCATCTTATAAATCCATGCTGTCTAGGCCAACGCTATCACTTGGCCATGGCACAGGCAGCAGCCCCACCCCCAGGAACATGAAAGCCTCCCTGGGATTGAAAAGATTGTAAATAAATTATTCCTGCCCACCTGCTGTGCAGCTTTCTGGAAGGCCAGGGCCTGAGGCACTCAGTCACTCGTAGATCTTGGCCTGCCAACCTGTAGCTGAAGCGAATGCAAAGGCTCCTAAAGATGCTTAATTCACCCCCGGGGGGGGGGGGGGGGGGGGAGGGAGGTATCCCTCCTGGCCTTTGACTTCTCTCAGCAGGAGGCTTCCTTTTGGTATAAAAAGATAATCCTTTCCTGGAAGTAAGGTAGACATGGCCTGAAAGCTCTACCGTTACAGGAAACAGGGGCTTTCTAAATAGACATCTCTAAAGAATGGGTCATTTAAATGCTCCCTAGAGACCAGGATCCTCATATTTGATCAACACTCAAATCTAAACACTCAAAAGAGAACTTCTAATAATTTTGAGCTAAGGAAGCATAGAGGGGGGAGATGACACAAGAGCAGATCTCAGGATAGCCTTCATGGATTAGTGCTAGGGAACAGAACGTTACATTTAATAAGTGTAAGGCAATGCGGCACGGAAGGAAGAATAGCCCGATTAAGTATGATTTAAATAGTATTGAATTAGCTGAAAAGATATCTTGATGTACTGATAGGGGCGGCATGTAAATTGGCAGTTCAGCCTGAAACAAGGAGGCACGACTTGCTCGCACAGAGGGCTCTATTCTATAAAAACTGCATTTGCTATTACTTTTAAAGGAAAAATCTTAGCACGTTCATGACGTTGTTTAACTTGGACCATCCTGAAAGTTAAGAGTTCACTGAAGCCAAGGGTCAGCATAATACCTGTCCACCTCTGATCACTGCAGTTTATTTTTTCAACTTAAATTTGAACAGGGTCATTATGGTCTTTGTCATTCACTCATTCAACCAATATTGAGCAACAGGCACTGTGCTAGTTTCTTTAAGGGGTACCAAAATGAATTCAGTCTCCTTTCTTAGATGGTGTGATGGATTTTGAAATGTGTACTCCAAAGGGATGTAAAGGCCTAATCTCTCATACATGTAAATATGACCTTATTTAGAAGTAGGGTCTTTTCAGATGGTCAACTTATGAAGTCATTAAAGTGGTCCCCAATCCAATGTGCAAAGTACCCTTATAAAAAGGGGAAATTTGAACAGAGAGACAGACACACATTTAAGGAAGACAATGTGAACACCCTGGGAGAATGATGGCCATCTCTACGCCAGAAACAGTGAAGGCTATCAGACGCTAGGAGAGAGGCATGGAAGAGGTTCTCCCTCACAGCTCTTAGAAGAAACCAACCTCACCAACACCTGGATTTCACACTTCTGGCCTCCAGAACTGTGAGATGATAAGTGTCTGTTGTTTAAGCCATCCACTTTGTGCTACTTTGGAATAGCCACCAGAGGAAACAAATGTAAATTGGGTCAGGAAAGAAGCGAGGCCAATGACAAAACGGCCAGTCAACAGAACTCTCTGAGTGGGTCTTTCTACAGATGCTTTGACCCAGTGAAAGTGGGCAGGTTCAGTCACCAGACCACAGATCACCACCTTCCACAGCAGTTCCATAAAGGCCATCAAAGAAAAAGATGATTTATAGCCTATATAAAGGCTGACCCAATGGGAACTGTTTAATCTGCTAAAAAGATGATTAGAAAGAAACAGAAGCAATAAAGGTTAATGGAAAATTAATCTTGGTGACCTATCTGGGCAAATCAAAGTTGTGGGACATGCATTTATTTAAAAGGAAAATGCAAAGAATATTTAGAACGGCAACTCCAGATAAGGGGACAGAGATAAGACTTTAATTAGAAGAGTTTCAATATTCACATATTTACATAAATGTTGAAAAGATAAAAGTCTTCTGATAGAGTCATAAAGATGAACAATTGTAATAATTCTACATTAACTCTGCAGAAAATGGAAAGAGAGTTCCAGTGACTAGTCCTGTTTCCCCACTGGCTGTTTACAGAGGCCCTGTAGGTACTTTGCAGATGTTCCTCAAATGCAGGCTAGTTCACCGAGCTCACCTAGGACAGGCCCTCTGCACCCCAGGCATAAGTGAGTGAAACACACATGAGAGAATGATGTCAGTGGTATAATTAAGCTGAATCACCTCTCCTACAGCGACAAACAACATGCCATTAGCCCTACTTGTCACTCCCTGGGCACAGCATCCCTTTACCTGAGCATGGTGAGCTCTCTCTCTTCCATGTCTTACAGATATGATATTATGCTCGTTGCAAAGGACTTGTAAAATAAAGGCCATCTTGTTAGAAGAAACTCCAAACATCAGAATGAGAGAGCTGTTTGAACGTATGCAAGCAGATGCGAGGTTTCACTTGCAAAGTTTGAGCTGAACACTGCCCTTTCTTATTTCTAGCCATTCTATCTGACCGCCCTTGGAGAACGTCTCTGCATGGTGCTAACCTAGTAACAATCAATAAATGTGAAGGTCTTATCATAAACACAGTCCATGAACTGTCAATCTTCCAAAGAATATTTCTGCTTTGAAAGTAGTCCTTGTTGCCAAAGTAGCTACTTCAGGGCCAATGCTAGAGCCAGGGCCTCCCAAATCTAAGAAAGCCTAAATAAATAAAGCTGTATGTTAATTAAAGGCAGTACAACCTAAAGTATCATTCTAAAGCAGTTTGGGGGGCTGACCAGTATAGGATTAGCATGTTTTAAGTGTGGGAAAGACTTCTTGCAAATTTCTAAGATGAAATAACATTTACCTACTTATAAGTTTTCTCTCAGAAAATCTGTTGTGGTGCAAACTATAAAAATGCATCTAGACATTTTCATAAGATAAATCCCAACTTTATTTTCTAGAAAGTATTTTAAAGTCCTACTATTCAAGCTGGATCCATGGACCAGCAACATCAGCATCACCAGGGAGCCTGAAATGCCACACCTGAGAACCTACCTGATATCTACAGAAATGGAATCTGGATTTTACCAAGATCTTCAGGGGATTCCCATGCACATTAAAGTCTGAGAAGCATGGTTCTGAAGTGCATTATGCATCTGGTCTGTGATTACTAGAATCACAAGAAATAAGTTGCTTGAAACTTTTTAGACTGTCCTCTGGTGTCCAGGAGTTAATGAAATCATAATCTCTTTACTATAGTTGCAGTGAATCTGGGAACCTACTAAACTCCCCAGAAACCACTTCCTACTGCCTACATCAACTTTTCTTTTCCAAAACATGTATGAGAATTGTAAATTAATATCTAAAAGCATAGCATTAGTCTAGAAAGATTCTGTTTTATAGTCAAAAGACCAGCATCATAGGCCATTCATTCATTCTATAACCAGTTAGTGAACATCTACTTAGGTGATCTGTAATAACCAACATTGTGCAAAGAGCCCAAAGTCTACTGGAAGGACAGAGATTTCAACACCGAATTGTAGGTCTAATATGGAAAGGTCAGCACAGAAAACCAGGCTGCAGAGGTGGGCACTGGTACACACTTGGAAAGCATCTGACCCAGACCTGAAAAACTGAAAAGGCTTCATGAGCTCAGCTTTGAAAAACAAAAAAAAAGATGAAAGGTTTTTCAAGAAGCAGTCCACCTATAGGCACAGTGAGTGTGGTGTTAGGTTATGGCAAGTACACAGACCAACAATGAAAGAGTCAACTACCTCACTTCGAAAAAACATTGGATTGTGATTTTATAGGTTTTTTCCAACTGCTTTGAATATTTGTATGCATGAGCTATAAATGTGGCAGCCCTCAGGAACATTATTTCCCTTTCAACTCTCCTACCTGTAGACAAGGAGGAATGGCAAACATCAAATGCAAGAAGCACTAACTCAGAAGTCTGTGGAAACACTGCAAGGGGACAGGGATGACAGAACTATGCCTCCACATCTGCTATTTGATCACAGAGTGTCAATGAAACCACAACCATCAATTCAGGGACCATAAAGAGAATTGCATTAAAGTTAATACAAAAGTCAGGAAAATGTCTTAGGCGAGGGACACTGGCTATTTGGCAGGTGCACCGCTGGGAGCAACTGAAGGCTCTCAGTGTGACCACGAAGTGCACACCCCTCTCTATGCCTATCTCTTCTCTGTGCATTTCAATAGTTCTTATCCTGTCTCCTTCCCCCTCACTTACTCTTGTGCATTTCTCTCATTCATTTTCCTTCTCCCCTAGTACCTCCAGGTGCCCTCTGGTCTCTAATTCAACTTTCATCTTTTTCCTTTCAATCTGCCTGCTTTTCCACAACTCCTTTTGTGAGAAGGAGATAAGGAACAGAGGCAAGGACAACCAAACATCTTTCTACTCTCTTCCCTTGATCTCTCTTCCCTTTGCTCCCCCAATATCCCCACACTTCTGTTCCCCTCTTCTACGCTCACTTTCCTTTCCTAGAGTGGATCTCTTTATCAGTATGTGGCCAGTTCTCCAAAGCACAGAGCTTAGAAATGATAGAATTGCTGGCTTCCTCTACTGTTCCACTGTCATACTTGGAGTTCCCAGATTCTCCTAACCTGCCAGGTCAACAGTTGAGAAGAAAAAAAAAAACAAACAACACTTTAAAAATGTAGTAATTTAGCATTTTCTTAGTTTTAAAATGTAGAACAACTGTGGATTATCCAGCTGCTGTGCTGAATGGGTACAAAGCTATAAAATATACTAGGCAAAAGGGTTTCATTCTATCCCCGGTTCTCCTTAAGTGCACTCCCTCCAACCCACCATGAATCCAACCTTTTCATTACTCTTCTCCCTCTTTGTACAGATCCCCTAAATCCTCCTGGAATGACTGAAATGTGCCTCATTACCAGCCCAAGGAAGATGAATGACACAGGTCCAAGTTAACTGAGTGCTTCTTGACAAAGACACAATGCAGCACACAAAAAGGCTCATTTAATGTCCCATCAGGAAGCCTTACAAGTTACAGCTTAATAAATATATGAAGATTATTGTAATACGGAAAATGTCCAGTATCACTTCCCACGTGAAATGCACTTACAGAGAGCTCTACAGAGCAGGCTGTTGATATGGCAATCTCACACATACTCCTTAAATTGCAGAAAAACAATTTGGTTTTCTTTAGGCATTTCACTCTATTTTCAACCCCTGTGAACTATCGGCAAAACTTTGTAGACACATCCCAGCCTTTTATCCCCCCATCCCTAGATGTAACACATGCCCCTCACATATAGTATATGCTTCCAAAATATTTGATGAATGAATGAGTTAATTAAATAATCAACGGACCAATCAATGTAAGCCTAAAACACAACAGAATTAAGTAGCTGGAGGAAAACACTATCACACACTAAAGCACTTTGAAAAATTCCAAGGTTTTGGCATTGTCATCTCATCATATGGTCAACATAGGGTCTTGGATGTAACTCACTTCCAAGATGTAGTATAGAGAAGAGGAGCTGATTGGGCGGGGACACTGAGTTGTCCAATGTGACAACCAACATTCTAACAGCAAACAAGCAGATACAAACTCTGAAAAGTGGACAAATTTCTTAAAAAAAAAAAAGTTAGCTTGGGATAAATTAGTGAATCCTTCCATGTGTTCCTATGATACACACCCTTTTACTACTGATGGTCTCATCACACCATTACCTCTCCTCAACAGTTTCTGTGTCACACTAGGGAGTGAAGACCTGGGCATAGCCCCCCAAGATTTTCTAGGCAAGCCAAGAAAGCTCCAGAATGGATTCACTATAGGCTGTGATCCTATCTTGGATAAGGGGAAGAGGAGACATGATAAGCTGAGCTATGTCTAAACAGAACCTAAAGATGCCCCATCTCCCTGGATTCACCTCAGAATGCAGGGATCACATTAGCAGTTCCCCAAAACAGGGACTGCCAGTCACTCCTTATCAATCAAATAGGAGTTAGAGGCAGAGCTGGCCTAGCCTGCAGTGGTAATTTGTTATATCTTGCTCTGAATCTCTTAATAGTTTCTTAAAAATATATTTCATTATATATAATCTACAGTGCTCCAGAAGCTGGAATTCACTTTCTTCAAATTAAAAACTGTAAGAGGAAAAAAAATATAAGAAGTTCTTTTTAACATTAACCCATTGACATCATCAGGCTGAGATGGTCACCCCTCCAGAAAAGAACTCCTCAGAAACCCATCTAATTTAATCACACAGGAAGAACCCCCTGTGCTAACTTTCAACTCCATTGCTCCCTCAGACTTGAATCAGTTTTAATAAATGCCCTGCACGCACGACTGAAAAGAAGGATTTGACCCCTTGGAAAAAAAAAACTTTGACAGCTCTAGGACACATGTATTTTAATTTAAATCTGACCCAGAATAAAGCGTCTAAATGACTCATCAATGGAAAAAGAAAAAAAATATTTTAAAACAATCCCTAGTTATTACTTACATTACTACCTCTGCATATCATGAGACCCAGATTTGTTACCATTCAACAAGCAGGATTTTCTAATAATAAGGAATTGAAGAAAAGAGAGCATGTTTTAACTCTTTTTACCCCTTAAATTTCATTTTGGGTGTTCCAGCGATCTAGTTTCCTAGCTATATAAGAATCCCAGCTCTACAATTTCAGTCGTATCTATACAGTATGATAAGCACTTCCAGAAAGAAAAAAAAAATAGCTGTATTTGCCATCTGTACTCACTACCTTAAGTTCTATAGCTATGTTTTTGCACTGGGGCCTTAAGAACGGCAAAGAGAAGGGGAGAGGAATCTGATACCCGCCAAAGCATGTTCTGAGTGCCTTCTCCCCCTGTGACTCACGTGGTATCTTTTCAACATCAATTCTCTGTTCAGTTTCACTGGTACCTCAACATCTTTGGATTTCTTCTACTCTCATCTCAAGAAGCTAGTACCTTCGGAAATGATTAAAAAAAAAACAAAAACAAAAACAAACTACTTCCTTCCACAATATTTGTGTGCGTGTGTGTGTATACGTGTTCATCTGTCATATGATTTCCACATCTGAACTTAAGATCAAATAGTCGAATAGCGCATACCAAACAAGAGCTACGGAATGCAAATAGGTCAGTGAAGGGATACCCCTTGGCCACCACTACCACTATGTCCCTGAAGGATAGAATCTGGAAAAGCTATTTCCCAGTCCCTGGATCCAGCCAAGCCCTCCATTAAACAGACCTTTCAGACAGAGGGGACTGGGTGAATGCCTCTGTAAGAGATCACCACATACTTTCATAGTTTACAAGGATAAAGCAATTACAGCTTTAGTCATTCATGAATAAAGCCTCTTTAACATTTTAATGAGAACATTAAACTCAGCTTCACTCAGTTTGGCCTCCCCAGAAAGTCTGTTAGCCTAAGAGAAAGTTTCTTTAAAAGCAGTAATGAAATTGCAGGCCTGTCTGTGCCCCACAGGGCATGACTGGGCCACAAACACTGGTGGCGTTATTTCCCTCCTGAACAAGCCTATATATTTTGATAAGACTACAGTTTGGGAAATGAGAGAAGGCATCTGAAGAAATACCCTCCTCTCTGCAGTATTTGTGTGCTTACTCATTTTATATCTGACTTGTCTCCTAATTCGCTTTTATGTTATACACAGCTTTGACTATAATGTGTGACTCAATAAATGTTCAATCATACTTTTCTGCTATTTTCCCTTAATCATTTTGTACTGGCTCTGTTCTCTCTTGCAATGTGACTGATTCCCACCAAGGCTACCAACTGCTGTTCTCCTGGAGACCCATTAAATTCAGCAGACAACCAAGAGAGCTTCAGAAGCCAAAGGTAAACAAGAAATCATTCTCAGACTCAGTGACTTAGCATGAATGTCTGCCTCTTCTCCTGAACAAAACCTGAAGCAGTGTAAGTGAAAGAGTTTGTCACCTTGAAAATTGAGCGGAAGAGACGAGTAAAGCCAAAGGGGCTTCATCTGCAGGTAATGCATGACATTTACTGAACACCTACTGCGGACTAAGAACTATTCTAGGTCCTGGGGGGTACAGTCAGGAATAAGGCAGACAAGACCTCCATTCCCACAGAGCTTAAGATCTAGCTGGAGAGACAGGTAGCAAAGAAACAAACATCTTAGAAGGTAATAAGTGCTATGAAGAACATACAACAGGGTGATGTGATAAGACAGGCTAGTTAAATAGGGTGGACAGGAAAAGCCCCAGCAGAGCAAAAAGCTATATAGCAAATCCCTGAGGTCATGAAAAGACATGGAGGAACCTTAAGTGCACGTTACTAAGTGAAAGAACATAATCTGTACAATTCCAACTGTGTGACATTCTGGAAAAGGCAAAACTCTGGTGGAGATAGTAAAAAGATCAGTGGTTGCCAGGGATTGGGGGAGAGGAAGGGATGAAGAGGCAGAGCACAGAGGACTTGTACACAGTGAAACTATTCTGTACAACATTACATAATGGTAGGTATACGTCATTATCTAGTTGTCAAAAGCCATAAAATGTACAACACTAAGAGTGAAGCCCGAATACAACTACAGGCTCTGGGAGATAACGACACGTCAGTGTAGAAGCACCAACTATAACAAATGCATTGCTCAGGTGTGGGATGTCCGTCGCGGAGAGGACTGTGCGTGTGGTGCGGTAGGGGACAGGAAATCTAGGAGAACTCTCTGGACTTCCCGTTCAGTTTTGCTGTGAACCTAAAACTGCTCTAAAAAATAAAGTCTATTTTTAAAAATCGTTAAGGTAAGAAAGAGTGTGGTGTGTGGAAGAACTAAAAGAATTTCAGTTTCGCCAGAGTCTAGTGAACGAGGCAGAGAGGAATGACATCGAGGTGAGTCAAGGAGGTCATGGTTAGAAATCTGAGTTTCACTTTAAAAGCACCAGGAGCCAATGCCTAATTTTAAGCAGGGCTCGTTTTCATGTGTTTTACATTTCTGAAAGGTCACTCTGGCTACTGTGCGGAAAATGGATTACAAAGAGGCAATCAACAGAGGCTGATGATGGTGGTCTGGTCGAGGGCGGGTTTGAAAAGGCATCTGAAAGAGGAGCTAACAGGACTGGTGATGGAGAGACTGGATATGGGGGGTGAGGGAGAAAGAGAAGTCAAAGATGATTTCTGAATGGGAGGAGACAGCACTTCCTGAGATGGGGAAGACCCCTGGGGAACTACCCATGAGGACCACACAAGGCACCACATGCCATGTGGCAGACCTGTGGAAGCCATGGGAGTGTCTGCATCCACCAAAGAGCTCAAGTTCTGCTCATCTGATCCCTGCCTTCATGGGAGAAGCAAATGTCTATGTGCGAGTCACAGACACACATACACTCACATATCCAGGTGGATATATGTGAATAAATATAATGTGTAGTAAATGGTTTCTGCAGTTTAGAGCAAATGTAAAATCATTTCAGAAATCTTCCAAGGACTGAAGAGAAAGATAATGTTGTTATTCCCATTAACTTGTAAGGAAGCCGAGGGCAAATAAGGTGAAGGGTCTTTGCCGAAGGTCACACAGCAACTGACCAGCAGAGTGGAAACCAGGAGCCAGCTTTCCTGGCAGGAGATCACAGCATACACACATCACACACTCCTGTATGTCACCCGGAATGTGCAGGGAGCGCTGCGGGCACTGTTCTGCACGTGAGAACGCACGTGCTGGATGAGGGTGGGGTGCTGCTGCCACCTTGCCTGCAGCTCATCCTGTCTAGATGCTATTTTAATAATCTAGAAAATGTGGCTGACAAAACTAAAAAAAGTAACACGGAAGCAAACCTTACATAGAGCAAATCAAACACTAAAGTGAAACGTGACACAGATTTTTTTTTTAAGATTTTATTTATTTATTTGACAGAGAGAGAGAGAGACAGCAAGAGCAGGAACACAAGCAGGGGGAGCGGGAGAGGGAGAAGCAGGCTTCCCGCCGAGCAGGGAGCCCGATGCGGGGCTCGATCCCAGGACCGGATCATGACCTGAGCCGAAGGCAGACGCTCAACCA
>NC_138371.1:126338729-126364262 GCF_054177405.1 Leptonychotes weddellii | reverse complement strand
TATTTGACAGAGAGAGAGCGACAGCAGGAACACAAGCAGGGGGAGTGGGAGAGGGAGAAGCAGGCTTCCCGCCGAGCAGGGAGCCCTATGCGGGGCTCGATCCCAGGACCGGATCATGACCTGAGCCGAAGGCAGACGCTCAACCATCTGAGCCACCCAGGTGCCCCAGGATTTTTTTTTTTTAAAGATTTTATTTATTTATTTGACAGAGAGAGAGAGAGAGACAGCAAGAGCAGGAACACAAGCAGGGGGAGTGGGAGAGGGAGAAGCAGGCTCCCCGCCGAGCAGGGAGCCCGATGCGGGGCTCGATCCCAGGACCCTGGCATCACGACCTGAGCTGGAGGCAAAAGCCCAACGACACAGATTTTTAAATGGACATTCGAATGACAAACACCACAGTCTCCCATGCACAAGCTCTTCAGAAACCCTCCCCGAGATTACACAGATGGAGCTTCGCATGTGCCCATGACTCACTGGCATAACATTATCTCCTTATACACTTCATCTGGAATTCCTCTTCTGTTCCTCAGGTTTCTCAAAGAGCACCAACAGCCCAAACAAATTTTAGGAAAAGGGAAAACAAAAACACTAGATCCAAAGAGGTGACAGGTCTGGTTTTTGTACTGTTACTGAAACGAGTAAAATTCAGCCAGGTGAAATTACCACTAAAGTAAGTCAGATCATATTTAAAGAAGACAAACATCGGGGAAAGGACCAGGAGGCCTGGACATGCTGTTTAGTCTGCATACTACCTATACAAGTTTTAAAAATAGGCTTCATTCTGCCAGGCTCTCCCTCAAAAGCTGTGAGGACTCCCACCTCACAACATTTAGAAGTCTGAAAGGGAAACAGTGAGGGGGTGTCGCCTCTGTGTTTGTCCCTGTGAGTCATACATTCTCTGTTCTTACTGAATGTGGGTTGTTTGTTTTCTTGTTGATTTGCAGACTTCCTCTCTACTGCTTTTCTCTAATAATGTTTTTCCAGAGGACCCCTCCAGAGCAAGCACAGCCCCACTAATGGACAACATGGCCACAGTTAGTGGTACTCACAATAACTAGACTGAGAACACCCGAAGAAGGGCGTTCAGAAGAAAGAGTTTAAGACGCTTGGTCAGTTATACCCCATCCTCCAACCTGGAGATTGAGAAAATCATTTTTTAGGGCTAAAATCATGTATAAAGATGCAAACCACTCTCCTCTGCCACTGATTTTCTTGCCAAATGCGTTCATGAATGTACAAAAGGGATATGCTCTCAGCATCCACAGAAGGACAGTTGACACTTGCCCTGTTTAGATAAACACTCTGGTGGCTCACTCTGAAACTCCCCGCAGGCTCTCACCAAGCTTCCATTCACATCAAGATCCTCCACCCAGGCCTTATCTATTCCTGTCCATTCTGCTCTGTGGAATGCTTTTTACTGCATGGACACATGATCTTCTCATATCATTCGATTTTTTTTTTTTTCTTTTTGGGGAGGATGGTAATGGAGATTTGCAAAGAGAGTTCAGGAAAGCGGATGGCAAGAGTCAAGGCAAAATGGGGGTAATTCATAAGAACCTGACTCAGAGAGCCTGTCCTAGGAAGAGCCTAAGCCGGTGAGCAAGATGGAGGCCTCGGGAGTGCAGACAAATACACCAGTAGCAGTGACTGGGAAAAAGCCATGGATTAGAAACCAAGGAGGCATGCAAGGTGGTGGCCACTATGACACATCTTAGATAAGGCAACTCCAGGGGCCAGGAGCAGACGCTGCAAGGATGCCAGGGGCACCTGCTATGGGAAATGCTGAGGAATCAAGCAGGCAAAAATCAGGTAAATATTGATACTCTTTCCCCTTCGTAGTCAAAACCACCTCTTTGCATTTATTTTTCCTATAGCCTTCCTTCCTTCACCGCCTGAGCCCAATGTTAAATGTCCTATTATCTTCACATGACACCTGAAACCCTGGCCTATTACCATAGTGAGGATCCTATGAAGATCTGTGCACATGCACACACTGTAACTTTCCTTGCAAAACACTTTTCACTGCTATTGTGTCATTTAATTCCCACAACACTATGTGATATAAGCACTTAAATAAATCAATCCAGGCCCAAAGAGATTTATCTTGCACAAGAGTAAAAACCTTCATTCAAACCCAGATCTTTTTTTTTTTTTAAAGATTTTATTTATTTATTTGAGATAGAGAGTGTGTGCATGTGTGTAGGGAGGGGCAGGGGGACAGAGAAAAAATCTGAAGCAGACTCTGTACTGAGGGCAGAGCGGACATGGGTCTTGATCCCACCACCGCGACATCATGACCTGAGCCAAAACCAAGAGTCAGATCCTCAACTGACTGAGCCACCAGGTGCCCCCAAACCCAGATCTTCTGACTTAAGATCCTGTGCTTCTAGCATATGCTGCTAGTGTATTTCTTGTTCTCTAACTTTATGTGCTGTAAATTTCATTAGTGTAGACTTCACTGATTCAGAACTGGCGAGGCAATAAAATATCATAATTTGATAACCTCCTTACTTGGAAATCTGGGATGTGCTACAATAAGTGTTGTACCTACAATATAGGTACAGGACTTTGGACGGCGAAGCAATTCTGCACCCTGAAGGTGCACAAAAAGAAAGCCTGCCTTTGTTTAGTCGATTTGAGCCAGTATCACCAACTTAGCACCAACATGCAATTTAAAAAAAAATGGGGGTGCCTGGGTGGCTCAGTCTGTTAAGCATCGACTCTTGATTTCAGCTCAGGTCACAATCATCTCAGGGTCATGAGATCGAGCCCTGCTTCGGGCCCCATGCTGGGCGTGAAGGCTGCTTAAGATTCTCTCTCTCCCTCTTCCTTCCCCCGCACCCCTGCCTGGCTCGCACTCACTCTCTTAAAAAAAAAAAAAAAAAAAAGATCTAACTACAAACGATATAAGTCTGTGCTCAAGGCTAATCAATGCTTTTTTTTTTAATTTAAAAAAAAATCCCCCAAATATAAAAGGTATGATCTTAAAGTAATAGCAGTGAGTCTATAGGCTAAAATAGAAAACAACCACCCTCATATGACTTTGTCAGGTACCTTTATTATGTCTTATTTTATCCTGTAGTTCAAATTTTCTCTTAATTCATATCTGCCTTTCCTTAACAAGTCCAGCATAAAGTTGGTTTTCAAATATTTGTTGAATGGAGATGGAAGGGCACATAAATGAAATAATTCATGTATCCGTCAAGCTATATTCCATGTCAGGTGAAGAGTGAAATGCCACTTGAGTCAGACACGGCAGACCAAACCTGGGCTTTGCAATCACGGAGATCCAGACTCAAAGCCTGCTGTTTGACAACTATACCACCATGAGCAAATTCACTCACCTCTTGATTCTAGGCTTCCTCATGAGCAAGATGGGGAGAACACTGAGCACCATGCAAGAACTGGTGTGCGAGTTAAATGAAGTCACAGATTTGGCCACTGTCTAGGCTGCAGAAGTTCCTGCAGCTTACTAATGCTCCCCTCTCTATCCCACATTTAGTGTGACCCCTGCACACCAGCCTTCATAATAGTGCTTCTATACACAAAGCCCTCTTGTAAAGCTAATGGCTAAACATGAACTTTATTTACAATGATGGTCAATTTCCCCTCCATGAACATCACTTTTCTAATCCTGGTCCAGAGATAAGTTGTGCATAACTGGTGTTCCAACAAATTTTGATGCCTTTTGAGTAAATATTCCAGAGAAGTGAAGCTCAACTTTTATACACCAATACTCTATATCTGAAAGCTTTCTAAAATGCATTGTGCACTTAACCACTTTGCTAAAAGAGCAGCTTAAAAGAACTTTAACCTTTTGACTCAGGGTTTATTGACATAAACTTAAGACAGCACTAGAATGAAACATTTTAATTTTTTGGAGGCTTTTTAAGTCCATAGATTTGCTCATACTAAATATTCCCAGATTCCTACACTGTGATCATTCCTTTCATTTCTTCCTGTGGTCAGCAGCTTCATCTCCTGGAAAGCATGAGACACTGTGGAATTTACAGAACAAAGTCCTTGTCATCTTCAAAGAGTTCACCAGAAATCATTCTCAGATATTTCTCATCTGTGGCCTCATGAACACATGTTTGGTAAGAGCTATATTTCCTAGTCTAAGATGGACTGGTCTATCCCTAATGTCTTACACATTATAAGGTACTCAACAAATAGTTATAAAATGAATTAACAGAGTTAACACTATGCAACCTTTGTAATTACTGTTTTCTATTTGAGACTTTGTTGTTCTAATCCACATGTAGGTCCCTTACCCGTATGTTTTTGTTTTTGTTTTTAAAGATCTTATTTATTTATTTATTTGAGATAGCATGCACATGAGAGAAAGAGGGCGAGGGGCGGGGGCAGAGAGGGAGAGGGAGAAGCAGACTCTCCGCTGAGCAGGGAGTCTGACATGGGGCTCGATCCCAGGACCCTGAGATCATGATCAGAGCCAAAGGCAGACTCCCAATTGAGCTACCCAGGCACCTCTGGGGTTGTACATTTTTATCTGCAAAATAAGACAATTGGGTTAAATTATCCCTAAGGTTCTTTCCAACATTCATCTCCCATGATTTTATCCTTCTAGGCACATATGATACAACTGCTGGAAATCTGATCACCAGATAAGTGAAGCCTTAGAGGACATGGTGAATAAACAATGCATCCTTTGCCCTGTAATCCAGAAACCCTAGAAAGAGGGCACAATCCTATACCATGGCAGCAAATATAGAAAGAATTAGCTCTCTTACTCATTTCTCCCACCATTAACATCATATATAGAGAGTAGAAATACTGAATTTGGAGTGTAAACATATTGATTTTTGTGTATGTGCCAAAGGTTCATAAGTGAAAAACCTAGTATTTCTCAGAAGAAGTCAACTGCATCCAGGCAAATAAAACCTTAATGTAAATGTTTTTCAAACAACTATATCTAGGGCTTTCATTGACCCTTTGTTCCAAGCTGTTTCTTCAAATACCGCTTGGTTCGTATATTAACTTATCAGCTACATTTGTTTAAATACTACTACAGTTTCACTACTTGCACAGAAATTCAACTTCCTTAAACTACAGTCTAACTTTCTTTATTAAAACCGAAATTTCCAAATTAAAGGAGTTCATGGGTTTCACACATAAAGGAAGAAGATGCAAAAGTCAAACATTTATCCACAAACACGCTTGGGAAGGCACTGTGAATACAACCTCTCCCCTGGAGGCCTGAGGCAGGGAAGCCGTGGACAGCTTTCTCTTCCGGGCAGGATGGTGTTCCTTTAATTCGATTCTACATGAATTCAAGGTATACTTTCCTCAAGCACTGCACCAAATTCTCCAGAGAATACAAAAAATGAATAAAATATATCATCTCTGCCTCGGAGGAGATGCAGCGAAGCCAAACATGCAAGAGCAGTAACACTGCCCTCACAGGAGTGCCTAGGACAGAACCCCACCTTTTCCTTAAGTAGCTATGAAACGTGGACAAGTGACTTTACCTTTCTGAGGCAGTGTCTGCTGGGGTAAGGGTTACATAAGTCATTATGCCTAAGGCATTAAGAACAGTTCCTGGCACACAGGAAGCCCTCATGCTTAGTATCATCATCATGATTGCCATAATGGTCATCATTGTAAACATAAAATCCATGAGTGAAAATTTTTCATTTTTTTATTTAATAAAATTAAAGCTATAACAAACTCTAGGAAATGAAAGGGGGGAAAAACTATTTTTTCCAACAAGCTGCCTTATTATCCTTGTGTCTTCCTGACAAATCCTAACTACACCTACTTCTCAGAGAGATGTAAAGATGGCGGTGAGTGAGTGTGGAGAGAGAGTAAAGAAACAAAGAAATATGACAAAGAGGAGAGAAAAGGAGAGAGAAAGAAAGGGTACAGATGGGGGGGCATTTCTGAGTTCTTTAAAGATTTATTTTTATTTAAGGGGGGTGCAGCAGGGAGGGGCAGAGGGAGAGAGTCTGAAGCAGACTCTGTGGGGAGCCCTACACAGGGCTCAATCTCTACAACCCTGAGATCACAGCCTGAGCCACCCAACTGACTCTGCCACCCAGGTGCCCCACGTTTCTGAGTTCTTTAAAGCCACCAGAGAGAGAAGAGCACATTAGCTCAGCCCTGCTGGGACTTTTTCCCTCCTCTGCTCAGAAAATCCTTCCTCAAGCACTGAACTACCTCACTTAGCTTTTCGTTACCATTTCCATGCATTTCTTTCCACTGTTTACACTTTGTTTCACAAATTATTGGATGTATAAAGGACTTTAGAAGTTACCTAATCCAATTTTCTTATTTTATACATGAGAAAAACTGAGGGCCAATGAGACAAAGTCATTGCTGCAGGTGGTCCAACTCTAAAATGGCACAAAATTAAAATGGGGCTCCCTGTGCCCCAGACCTAGGTTATCTCCCTTAGGACAACAAAAGGAGTACATTTACCGAAAAGCAGTCTGGCTGACCCTTGTTCCATTTGGCAGACACACAAATTTTTATCTTGGGAAGAAAATCGTGAGAAATATTTTTAAATGAATTAACAAGAATCATACTGTTTTTAATTCAATAGACATGTTTTATTATTAACTTTATTGCCTGCTAAGCCTGAAATTAGGTTTTTCTATGGTTGGTCAGGTCCTGCCTAACCAATAACAGGACAATCAGATTTCAATTAAACAGATATTCCCACTTAGGCCATACACATAAACACACACACACACACACTCAAGAGGCACTTAATCAAAACAAAGTTTGAGCCCATTCTTATCATTCTCCTGGCCTATGTTTAGGGAAAGAAGGTATCAAATATTTTTTTTAATTTATTATTTTTTAAAGATTTTATTTATTTATTTGACAGAGAGAGACAGAGTGAGAGAGGGAACACAAGCAGGGGGAGTGGGAGAGGGAGAAGCAGGCTTCCCGCAGAGCAGGGAGCCCGATGCGGTGCTCGATCCCAGGACACTGGGATCATGACCTGAGCCGAAGGCAGACGCTTAACGACTGAGCCACCCAAGCGCCCCGAAGGTATCAAATATTTTAGATAAGGCTCTCCTAAAACAGAAATTTCAAATCATTTATTTTCCAAAAGAGGAACAAGTTTCTTCTATTGCTCCATATACTATTTCTAATCCAACAACAAAAGGCAGCCTAACCACAGCCTTCAACACACTTTCACATCTGGCTTCCGAATGTCTTCAGTATGGTTTGCCCAAACCAGGTCAATCGTCTCCTAAATATTCAATTTCCTCACTCCCAGCTTTCAACTCCACAATGGAAGACTGAAGCTCTGAAGAGTCTTTCAGTACCTTTTAATAACATATTTAAAAATAGATGCTACATGTATTTTCCATCGTTTATCTCAAATCTTCAAGTATCTGGCTAAGACAAACACTTTTAAACCTGGGGGGGGGGGGCTTTCTCTTTCCCCTCCATCAGAGTAGCATCTTCTCTCCCATTTGCTTCACTGTGTGGGGTTTCAAAGGTATGAGGTCCCTGTGATTAAGGGAAAGATTCAGGCATTCTTCTCACAGCTGTTTAGACTACAGGAACATCTGAATCTGGGCCACTAAAAATAACTCAGCTCTGCTGTCTAAATAGGTGTTTACCTTTAGTAGACTAGACATATCAAGCTGATTTATTAGCACTGTGTTTGGTAAGTATTATTTACATGGATCTATACTCTACTACTACATGTTTTGCTTTTCTTTTCCTTTCACAGCAGATACAGGCTGGCCACCGTAGGTGGTGGCAGTTGTAGTTGCCATTCTCACTCATATGAAATTCAACAACAGGAAAAACAGAAGCCAACATTACAAAAACAATTGCAGAAATCAAACACTCAAGCTCAGGAAGAACTGAAGATTTGAAAGTTTCCAAGGAAGGAAAACAGAAGTTGCTGTATCCTCCTACCCTGCATGCCAACCAGCAGTAGCCGTTCAGTCTCTCCAGATGCCTCGTGAAAAAGAAACCCGCAAACGTAACAGGAGCTGAGATCCTGGGGGAGCCAATTAGATTTAAGCTGCTTTCAAAATTCTGTAAAAAAAATGGAATTAGAAAAGAAACTTGGCACTTGAAATGACATTCTACATGTTCTGCTTAGGGCCTGTGGAATACTACTCATATAATGACTAGTTGCCACGCTTATAAAATAAACCTTGGGTTTTTAATATAACGGAATATAAAGTCATTAGCTGGTGAAACAAACCTAGCTTCAGAGGAAGAATGTGGCACATCAAATCCAACAGGTACCTCATCCTTCATCTTTGGATTTATCAGGCAAAACATGACAAATGAGGCCAAGGTCAATGCCAGATAACCGCAGAGAAACTCCTCCAATAGCTGGCTGTGTACTCCTCTGAGGTTCCTGCAATTGTCTAGCAAAGCTAGGGCAGGGGAAGACCTGTAAAAAAGGAGGGATATTCAGATTCCATGCCCTGCCCACAATACAAGCTCAATGGCCTTTTGATAACCCGTGGCAGGAGAGGGGCTGGGGAAGAGGAGAAGCTCTCAGAAAAATGGCAAGTGTCTCCACAGAGGCAAAGTTATCTGGAGAGACTGAACTGTCACTGCTAATAGGCATGCAGGGTAGGAAAATGCAGCAATTTTTTTTTTCCCTTCCTTAGAAAATTTCAAGTCTTGGTTCAATTCTTCTCAGGTTAAGCGTTTGATTTTTGCAATTGTTTTTGTACATTGGGTTCTGCTCAGCTGGGTTTCAGCTGTTGGTGGGAAAAGAGGACCTGGTGTCCCCTGACTCCTGGATCTCTCCAGAGCTCACTATGCTAATTTGATGGCTATTTGTGAATCAGGTATAACTTTTCTTAATTAGACGCATAGCAGATGTGTCAAAGACAACAGAATCAGGCAAAAAGATAGTAAGACTTAAAAATAACCATCTTCAGTTGGGTTTCTGGGATGGTTTCTCTTTATTCAAAGATGAAGTAGCCACAGATCCATCTCCAAAGATGATTTTGTAAAAGCAGACTCTACCCCTGAGACCCTCACTGACTCCTTTACTTCTTTAATGCAACATCAAAGTAACTGGGTCTAAGAAGCCCACAAAGAGGTAAAGGGAAACGTACCCTCTTGAAAAACATTCCAGGGTTCCTGGAAAAGGACACGCTTTTGTTCTATGATGTGGTGGAATGTTTCAGATACATTACCTCAATCCTTCTCCTCCTAGGAGGGATGCTTAGTTCATTGTCTCTGGTGACAAATATGGATTAGGCACCTACTCTGTGTCAAGTACCGAACCATATGTCAGGAAGGACAGTAGGAGAAAAGAACTCATATTCTGCCTCCACAGAGACTGCTCTAAGCTAATGAAGATGTATATGTCTCTTGGACATCAGCCTTAGCAACAGTTTTCTAGATATGTCTTCTCAGGGAAGCAAAAATGAAAATAAACATCAAACTAAAAAGCTTTCTTTTGCACAGAGAAGGAAACCATCAACAAAACAAAAGACAACCTACTGAATGGTAGAAGATATTTGCAAATGATAAATTCAATAAGGTGTTAATATCCAAAATATATAAAGAACTCATACAACTCAATATCAAAAAAACCCAAATAATCCAATTAATAGGCAGAGGACCTGAATAGACATTTTTCCAAATAAGACATACAGATGGCCAACAGACACTTGGAAAGATGCTCAACATCACTAATCATCAGGGTCATGCAAGTCAAACCCACAATGAGATATCACCTCATGCCAGTAAGAATGGCTAGTATCAAAAAGATAAGAACAAATGTTGGTGAGGATGTGGAGAAAATGGAACCTTGTGCACTGTTGGTAAGATGTAAATTGATACGAGCACTACAGAGAACAGTATGAACATGCCAAAAAATTAAAAATAGAACTCTGTATGATCTAGAAATCCCATTTTTTTAATTAACATATAATATTTTATTTGTTTCAGGGATACAGGTCTTAGATTCATCAGTCTTACACAATTCACAATGCTCACCATAGCACATACCCTCCCCAATGTCCATCACCCAGCCACCCCATCCCTCCCGGAAAACAAAAACACTAATTTAAAAAGATATATGCACCCCTATGTTTACTGCAGCATTATTTACAGTAGCCAAGGTATGGAAGCAACCTAAGGGTCCACTGACAGATGAATGGATAAAGCAGATGAGTTATATATATACAATGGAATATTAACCATAATAAAGAATGAAATCTTGCCATACGTGACAACATGGATGGACCTAGAGAATATTAAGCTACATAAATCAGACAGAGAAAGACAATACCATATGACTTCACTTATATATGGAATCTAAAAAAAAAAAAAAAAACCAAACAGGAAACAGAAACAGATCCATAAATACAGAGAACAAACTGGTGGTTGCCAGAGAAGAAAGGGTTAGGGGAATGGCCAAAATAGGTGAGGAAGATTAAGAGGTACAAACTTCCCGTTACAAAGTAAATAAGTCATGGGATGAAAAGTACAACACAGGGAATATAGTCAATAATACTGTAATAAGGTCGTATGGTGGCAGAAGGTGACTATACTTATGGTGTTGAACACTGCATAATGGATAGAACTGCTGAACCACTGTGTTGTACGTACACCTGAAATTAATGTAACTCTGCATGTCCACTGTATTTCAATTAAAAAAATGTACATGTCTGTGTGTCTGTGCAAGGGGCAACTCACCTTTCAAAACTGATCTGTTTCAGGCTCTACCTTAAATATAACCTATTCCATGAGATTGTTCTGAGGTCCTAACCAGAAATAACATCTCCCTTACTTGAGCTCCTATATCTTTTGCTATTTTGTATTTTAGCCGTTTATGTAACCATCTTATTACCCCCTGAAGTTCTTTAAACACCATTATTTTAATGACTGGAAAAAACGAAGTATGTCAGTATACGTCAAGTTCTTGAATGCATGATAAGGACATGTGTCTTCAGTTACTGAAGTCAGAAAAGACTTCACCCAGTCATAATAGGACCCTAGAGTTGAAGGGTCTTTGATGAAAGTGAAGAAAGAAGAGCATATCTACATTAAGGAAGAAAATAAGCAAAAGCCTGATGTCCTAGGACGTCTCTTAACACAGACATTTAAAATGTAGCAGGTTCTGATGACCTTCTGAGTGGCCATAAGGGGCAATTAAAGTCCTTTTAAGATGGGATCATCGATCCCATGATAGCACTCCTACTCCACACCGGTGACTGGGGAATAATAGTATCTTTGTTTCTGAGGCCCTGGAACTCCTCTGAGAACTATCACCCTGCCGAGAACAGGTAATCTTCAGAAACAATTGAATTCCCCAGTTTGCATTTACCACACTGAATGCTATGACCTCTTTGGAGAGAAGGAAGGATTAAGAACTTAATTAAACCAACGCTCTGTCATGCCCAACAGCTACAGCCAATCACAGACAGTGACCAGCTTTGTCTTTCTATGGACTTTTTGGAACAATATCTTCCCTAGATAATTAGAGAATGGGAACACATACATTGTATCAGCCAAATCCAAACATTTCATGATCATAACTAAATAGTATCAATACACATATTTGAGCTTTGGAATGGTTTTCAAAGAAAAAGCATTTAGAATGTCTCTTTAGAGCTGACAGTCTTTAGAAATTACTGTTCCTTAAGCACTTACTTTCTTTTTGGCCTCATTGTGTAAATCATGCTGCTATTCCTCAATTTCCCAGGATCCCCAAGGTCATTCTCTACGGTGTTTGCATTAAACGCAACTTGGTGCCAAGATTCTGCCTCAGCTTTCATATTCGCTTGGATGACCCTTTCCCACACTGAGTCTCTTCATACTTCCCTACATCCCTACAGATCTAGTTGATCTGCATTTTCTGCAAAAAGTTTCACTCCCAAGTAACTGCAATCGGCCTCTTGCTTAGTTTCCTTCCATTCCCCTGGGTAGGTCCCTGCCAGGAAGGCAGAGAGGAGGAGCTTTTTGATGCTAATGAGGCCTCCGTGCAGGACTCCAAGCTAATGGTGAAGAGCCCAGTATGGTATTTCTCTAGGGAGCCCAGGTGAAAGCAAGTGCAAGGGCACAGCTGAGAGTCATTTGAGCACCTTGCTGTTAGCCTAAAACAGGTATTCCAACATCTGAGCAGTGACCTGTAAATGGCTTACATAATGAAGAAACGAGTCAGTGTACTTGGCAATTCAGACTGAACTACATAAGGTATTAATTCAAACGAAGTCTGAGAACTGTTAAATGGGGACAGATTTTTTTCTTTGAGGTGCCGGCGGTAGAATAAGGGTTCATAAATTATGGACATCTGAATTCTGCTGTTTTTCGTCGTTGTGAACTTTTAGAGGACCGTGAGGTCCACATTGAGACCAGCTAGTCTTGCCTCCTGGGCATTAGGGGGAATGAGAGCACCATGGCCTGCTAAGAGGCATACCCATTACTTATCGGATTAGCCCACCTACGGAATTGAAGAAACCTGCTGCAGCCCTTTAGAAGACCTGGGGGGTGGAGGGGGGGGCGGGGGAAGATCATTGCCTGGCTTTAATCACTGAGAAATCTCCTAAAATAAGTGAAGTGTCAGCCAACATATACCAACCAAGGAGTCAAAGTCACATATGAGAATTTAGGGTAATCTTTCAGCAGGCTCTTGCCACTGTCATGGTTGGAATGACAAAGGAAAATTGTCTGACATTCTAAACAGAGAAGAAACATAGGCAAGGCTTCCCTTTGGGGACCTAATGACAAAGCTTTAAGGAGCTCTTAGGATATAATACCGGGAATGTATTTGCATTATCTCATTTAATCCTCATAATGATCGTTTGAGTTAGATGATAACATTAATATTCTCCTTTTTTTAAAGATTTTATTTATTTGAGAGAGAGAGAACAAGCAGGGGAGGGGGGGACGGGGTGGGAGGAGCAGACTTCCTGTTGAATAGGGAGCTCGATGCAGGGCTTGATCCCAAGACCCTGAGATCTTGACCTGAACTAAAGCAAATGCTTAACCACTGAGCCACCTAAGGTGTCCAATATTCTCATTTTTAAGATGGGGAGACTGAGGCTTAGTGAGCTTAATTAAGTAAATCATCCAAGTCTCCCCAATTAATAAGTGGCAAAGATGGGATCTGAATCCATGCTATCAATTACTATCAGTGGCCATGGTGTTTTTCTATCACAATTCTGTGAGCAGAAAAAACCAAGAATTCCCCAACAACAGCAACCAAAGGACTCCGACAGGAATAAAAAAAAAAGAAAGAAAAAAAAAAACCCGAGGAAAACACGGGATTTCTGCAACCACACTGTCAGTTCATTTCTCCGTTATCTGGCTTCACGATTCTGAAGTTGAAGCACACAAACGTTTGCCCACAGGGACAGGTTTGTTCTGAGCCAAGTGAGTCGTCTGTTAAAGTTTCCCACGTAGACTCAAACCTCACTCACATGGTATCATTCTTATTCAAGTATGATTTGTCCCATTTGGCTTTTTCAAGTGGTCAACGCCCAAGAACCGAGATGTTCCTACTGTGTCTCCTCCTTGGGGAGGTTGGGGAGGGGTGGTGACATCATGGGAGCAATATCTGTCTTCTCTGCTGTGACTCAACTGAATATGTCAGGTCAATGCTACTGCTAGTCCTCAATCGATGCATGAATTATTCCATCTGCCAAGCAAACTCCCACGGAAAACAGCACACTATCTCCATCCCAGCCCTGAAGGACAAGGGGAAAGGCAGCAATAAGGAACCACTCAAGCAAAATTACACAAGAGAAGTGAGCTCTACCCACTCCCTTCATGCCTCACCCACAAAAAGTGTACATACAACATTTCCATTTCAGATTGCCAGAAACAGGTAAAAACAGAATTTGCTTCCTCCTCTGTGCTTTCATACTACTCTGTACAAATTGCTAAATTATAGTGCTTACCATATTGTCCTGTAATTATATTTTAAGTGTCTGCCTTCCCACTAATGTAATAGCTCCCTTTTCCCCCTTAATATCTGCATCCAATGCATCTGGTATCAGGCGGAACAAAGATTTGTTAAACAAACAAATGAAAGACTGAATGTAACAATGAATGAATGACAACTTGCTCAAAGGCTCTCTTTAACTAGGGCAAAAAGAAATGTTCTCTCTACTCTTTATGACGGAAGATGGTTGACACTCTCACAATTAGACTGAGGGGTGGATCATGCCTGTCTGTAGTATTAGGTTTCTAGAATGTTTTGGCACTTACTGAATGTGTGTTTTGTGTATATGTGTGTGTGTGTGTGTGTGTGCACACTCCAGGCTCCTCTGCTCCTATATTCTATAGAATTCATCTCTCCAACCAAGTCTACCTATCTCATAACTTGCTCCCTTAATCACTGGTTTTCTTTGAACTTAACTAATTCAATTAGAATCTTTACTCAAAAAAAAAAAGCATTCTTAGTGTAAGTTCCTGGAAAGAGGAGAGGGCAGCAAATGTGAGCTGGTATTACCCCACATTGCTGCCCACAATCTGCCAGCCATGTCCCAAGTGTGATGGATGCTGGATATTCGGCCAGACTCAATATAGACACGGCCCCTCCTCTTGCAGTATTTACAGTCAGTGGGAAGAAGAGAGATAAATAATAAGGCAAGTAAAGTATAGTAACTGAAATGACAGAGGAAACACGGGGTGTTATGGGAGTATACGGGAAGGAGATCAGACCTTATTTGGAAATCAGGAAGGGCCTTCTAGACAAAGTATTTTTATGTTTTGGCCTGGGCAGATAAATGAGACTTTACCAGGTAAAGGGGGAATGTGGGAAAGAGAAGGCCCAGAGACAAGGGAGAACAAAACGCAACCGCAACACTGAAAGAAGGTAAGAACGGCAAGGGTTGAAGTGAGGAGGCAAAGCTGGGCCTCAGCTACTTTATTCTAAGGGCAATGGAAGTCACTGAAGGATTTTAACCAAGGTCGGGATATCTGAACCTGAGTTTAAAGAGAGAGAGACTTGGGTTGTAGGTAAAGACACATAGATTTGAGAGTTGTATTAGTAGAGCAGGCTAAGAGTATCAATAAATGGATCTTCAACATTTCCCTTGTAGCAAGATGACTTTGGCTGCCATATGGAGAATGGATTATAAAACTGTGAGAGGACATACACAGAAACAGCAGTCCACACGAGGACAGGAATGACTGTGGAAACGGAAAGAAGTGGATGGGTTTAAAAGAATATTAAGAAGACAGAATTAGGGCGCCTGGGTGGCTCAGTTGGTTAAGCGACTGCCTTCGGCTCAGGTCATGATCCTGGAGTCCCGGGATCGAGTCCCACGTCGGGCTCCCTGCTCGGCGGGGGGTCTGCTTCTCCCTCTGACCCGCTTCCCTCTCGTGCTCTCTGTCTCTCATTCTCTCTCTCAAATAAATAAATAAAATCTTTAAAAAAAAAAAAAAGAAGAAGACAGAATTAACAGACTTCGGTAATTGACTAGACCAGGGTTGGCAAAATTTTCCGTAAAGGGTAAGATCGACAAAGTTTAGGCTTTGCCTGCCATATGGTTTCTGCCACAATTACTCAACTTTGGTGTTTCGGTGAGAAAGGGGACACAGACAATATGTAAGTTAATGAGTGTCACTGCATACCAACATTTATTTATAAGAAAACAGGCAAACGGGCCAAATTTAGCCTGAGAATGAAATTTGCTGACCCCTAGACTGAGGGATGCAGCAGTAAGAACAGTCAAAAATGACTCCCAAATATGTCAGTTGGTATCCGGTTAGCTGGGCTTACTAGTTACAGAGAAAGCAACAGTGGAAAGGGACGGGGCCAGAGAGAGGGAGACAGTTGTCAGTCAGGTTTTAGACAAGCTGAGTTTAAGATACCTGGGAGACATTACTCATGACATGTCCAATAAGCAGTCAGAAGTCTGGATCTCAGTTAGGAAAAAGACCTGGGCTCTAGGTAAAGACATACAGGTTTGGGAGTTGTCTTATTTAGGGCAGACTCAATGTTATGAACAGACCACCAAAAATCAGTGGCTTTAGTAAGAAGTTTCTCCCATGGTAATACAAGGAACTCAGATGGGGGTGGGGAGACAGTCATTCCAAGAGCCTGTCCAATAGTAGCATCCACCCCCACTTAGCCAGAGGAGGAAGGTTCAGAGAGGAGCACCTATAGGGCTTTCTACGGGCCAGCTCTAAAAAGGGCACGCACCACGTCTACTCACATTCCCCCGGAGAGATCTCACTCACATGGGCACCTACCTACAAGCGAGGCTGGGAAATACACTAGAGCCACATGTACCTAGGACAAGGGTAGAATGGATTTTGGTGGGTAGCTATCAGGATCCACCCCCAAGAGTCAAAATTACTCAATAGGCCAGGAAGGCACAAAGATGAATAAAAGTGACTCAGACCACTGTGAAGAGTGAGAACAAGTTCAGAGCTCTGAAGAATGCAAATGTTAGAAGATGAATTGAGGAAGAAGAAGATCCGGCAAAATAGAAGAACAACAAAATGAAAATTAAACTGGAAGATTGTGTTAGGTATTTAATGAACATAGGTAGAAAGTGCACACTTAATTATTAAGGATTGATCCCCATCACTGACAAGCTGACACTTACTGGGTACCACTGATACCATAAAAAAAAAATGGTGTGAAATAGGAGCCAAATTGCATTTAAGAGAAAATGACAAAATCAGCTCCTCAAAAGAGCCAGATTTTCATTACCATTCAGATGGACTGCTTTGGGGCTATGCATTGCAATATTCATTTTTTTTTCACTTTTGTGTCTGTAAATCAACCTATATAAGTAAAATGTATATTCTGCATCAAAAATTTTTTGTGATCTTATACACACATGAAGATATTAATATAAATATGAATATATAGCTGTATATACATACACACTCACAGGATTCATTACCACAATGCATTCCTGTTTTGTTTCCATTTTTTGCAATTCTCTATGCTCCCTGCTTTGCTCAAGGCTTCTCCTCCAACTCCCAGCCCACCTGTTTGTGTATCTGTTCCTGGCTTCGAATGAGAAGACCAAGAAAACAGGTTGGATTCCACCCTGGTAACACTTAATGCACTGCTTCACTATTACAAAATATGACACAGCCTGTAGCTTAAACAAACACAAAAAAAAATCCAGGCCAGAACACTCATGCCCCCTTTCTCGGCAATTCTGAGTCAAGCGGACGTCAGCTAGGAAGAGAAGAACCTGAGATTTTGCAGAGCTACTGACCAATCTACCCTCTTCTCTCTCTTTGGAATGTAAAGTCTTTGGGGTAAGGAAGGGGATTCTGAGGGTTTTATATCTGGAACACTCTGTTTTTGGCAGAACAGCCAGCCTTGCTTATAAATAAGTTAAAAAAAAAAAACAAGCAGATTAAAAAAAAAAATGATCTGCCCAGGAGGTACACAGATGGTAAAGAAAACAAAATTAGTAACCTCTTCTACTTGCTCAGCATAAATTATTAGTGTACTCAACCTGACCAAGTGACTATTTATAAGCCTCACCTCGAACATCATGGCGTTCAATAAATATAAATTGAGGATGGTGACAATGCTCCCCATATTTCCTTACTTAATGACACACAGTTGGCAGTTCAGTGGCATAAATCTTATGCATTTTATTCTTCCTTTGTTGCTCTTCACATTGTAACTCATATCAGGTGTGAATCTATTAGAAATAGTCTTCCTATTAGCAAAATTAATTCTTCCTTTGATTTGAGAGAGGCCAACTAGTGTGTACGAGCAAAGGAAAATTTCACAAGGAGCATTTCTTCCCTGGCTTCTGTGAGGAGATTTTCTGTCAGCTCCAACGACTTTCTTATTGCTACTTTTACAGGGTCATCATTATTCAAAGTCGGCTAGCTTCAAATATCATCTGCAAAGCATATCTAGAAATTTAGCTGCTGATGCAGGTAATGTATGAAACTGAGAAACTGCAACTTGTGTCACACTGACTAGGTTAAGTATGTAGCTTAAAAAAAAATCCTATGGCGAGGGTATGTGCTCTGGTAAGCGCTGTGAATTGTGCAAGACTGTTGAATCTCAGATCTGTACCTCTGAAACAAATAATGCAATATATGTTAAGGAAAAAAAAAAGAAGAAGAAGAAGGTAGCGGGAGGGGAAGAATGAAGCGGGGGAAATCGGAGGGGTAGACGAACCATGAGAGACGATGGACTCTGAAAAACAAACAGGGTTCTAGAGGGGAGGGGGGTGGGAGGATGGGTTAGCCTGGTGGTGGGTATTGAGGAGGGCACATTCTTCATGGAGCACTGGGTGTTATGCACAAACAATGAATCATGGAACACTTCATCTAAAACTAATGATGTAATGTATGGGGATTAACATAAGAATAAAAAAATAAAAAAAAAAAATCCTAGGCTCCTAGCTTGTCCACAGGGGAGGTAGAGCACAAGGGCAGGAGCTCACCACCACAACGTGTATGTAACCTGTGGAAAAGCCAGAGGCATTGGCTCAAATAGAACCTGGGAATGCAAAACTCACAACGTGAACACTCTGTCTATGGCCTTCAAATGACATACGTTGCTGGAGGCCCAACAGTTGTGTCGGGTCAGATGGTTCCCTCATCCCTGTCAGTCTCCTAAAGCCACCAAGTTACTCTGCCATCGCCTCCTCTTCACAGGACAGTCTTGTCTCCTGTGCGTCTAGAAACCTGAGGCCACTCACCAATGCTGGGAAACCTGGAGCCACTCTTCACTCTTCCATGAGCGTCATCCACCGGCGTTCATGCAGCTCACCAAAACAGGCCTCTCATCAGACCCTCTACCCTCCCTCTGTGATGCCACCTTGGTTCAGGTCCCTGGCACCCCTTATTTGGATGACTACAGAAATGTCTAGTGGTCTCCTCACCTATAGGCTGATTTCTCTAGAACAGATCGTACCTGTGAAAAGAGAAAGAAAATCTCCCTAAAACTCAAACCAGACAATGTCAGGCCTCAGCTTAAAACACTTGAACAATATATGCCATCTGAGAAAATTCTAAATTTCTTACATGGTTGAAAGAACCCCAAGCATTAGGCACCTGACCACAGCTACAACATCATTTCTCATGACATCTGCCTCGTATTTCACATAACATACACACACACACACACACACGTCCTGCTACTTCTCACCTCTGAGACCATTCACGCTAACATCTCTGCCTGGAATGCTCTTCCCCATTACCCCAACCTGACCCTCACTTGGCTTACTCCTGCTACCTCTTTATAGTTCATTCAAGGGTCACCTCCTGGAAGCCTTAGGAATCATTCTCAATACTCCTCAAATATTCTCCACCTAACTCTGTGAGGCAAAGTTAGCCCTGCTCCATGATCAAATGTTTTTGCATCTCTGAGTTAGTATCAAGGTAATAGATCTGTAGAACAGAACAGAGGAAGCAGAATAAGATCCAAAAACCCATGGGGACTTTGTGTATGTTGAAAGTGGAAAAGCAGTAGACTCTGAAATACCAGTGCTGGGGTAATGAGTTAAACATGGAGAAATTATAATTTTGGATCCTTACCAAGTATCTGCCCCCCAAATTAAGTCTAGATAGATTAAATATTTAAACATTAAAAAAGTCACAGAAGAACTAAAAGAAAATTCAAGGGATAATTTCTATAATCTTAATGGAAGAAGATTTTTCCAAGCATAATTTTAAAGCCCAAAACTATAAAGATTAACACATTTTGACTAAATAAATAAGTAGCTTTTTTTGGGGGGAAAAATACTATAAATCCAAAAGATTGATCAAATCGAGAAAAATCCATATTTGTCCCATTGCCTGGCACCTAATTTAAGTAAGTTGATTTATATGGCAGAGGGTTCATCTCCCTAATATATAAAGAACTCTTGTGAACCAATACAAAAATACAAACCTTCTATGAGAAAAAGCAAAATAAACAACATGAACAGGTTCACAGAGTGCCTCTAAATTTATGTAAAATTTTCAAACTCCCAAATCAAGGAAATTTAAATTTTAAGTAGTATTTTGCAGATCAGAATGACAAAAATTTAAAAAATACTCTGTTACTGAAGGTATGAGAAAATGGGCACTGTTAAAGACCATTTATAAGAGAGCCCTGGGAAGTACTTAATAGTATCAAAAATTACGACCCAGAATTTTCACCAGAATTTATCCTAGAGAGTACCTTAAATGTCCATCAACAGGTAGTTGCTTAATAAAATATAGTGGATCTTTATATTGCAATACCATATACCCATCAAAATGAAAGATATATGCATATTTAACAGAAAGCTGTGCATAACATGTTACAAAAGCTTCTAAAATTGGGTTAAAAACAATGTACCTGTGTTAAAATATATTTATACACACAGAAGAAAAAAAAAAAACAAGCACACACTTGGAAGGATATTTATCAAAATGGAAATAATCATTATCTCTGAGAAGTAGGACTATAAATTTTTTCTTCATACCTTTTCATATTATCCAATTTTTTTTTTTACCAAGAACATGTGTACTTTTATAATTAAAAAATAATTACCAACAGTACAACTATTTCCATTGTTGAAAAAGAATGGATAGATAAAACGGAGAAAGAAGACAAAAACAGTGTTCATGAATGGACTGAGAGCAGGGTCACATGTCCAAAAGCACAGACACTGTAACTAACGCTCACAACTGGCAACTAGGAGCCCGGGTTCATCTGCTACAGGTCTGCCAAACCCAAATAACGAAATAGCAAAGGACCACCGAAACTTACTGCCTGCACAACAAACACTATAAATTTACTTTCCCGAATCTTTCTCATACACAAGACAAGCTATCAGCTCTTCTGATTCCAGTGAGCATAAAAAAAAAAAAAAAAAGGATGAATTGTTAATTTTTATAATAAAGGAGGTAAGGCTAATTTCCTCTCTCCCTCTGACAGTTTGCCTATTTTTAGCCAGAAAAAAAAGCTGAAAGACCTTTCGGCTGTAAGGATAAACCCATGAATAGGTTACCAGAACATGTTGCAAGTCTTTACATATGTTCCTTTTTTTTTTTTTAATGTCTATGATTAGCTAATAGTTCTCACAAAACAGATGGAAATCAGAATATGGTTAGAAAAATGCAACAAACAAAATGTCAACTAACTAAAGTCTACAGATTTTATTACCCAATATTTAAGTCCATCATTTTAAAATGGGGCCTTTCAACCTTGGGGAGCAAGACAAAGCTAGGACTTCCTGACTGGTCTTTCTGAAAACAAAAGACGTAAAGGTTATTAATAGTGACCTTTTAATGTTTACCTTAGAGCTGGCTAATCAGATGTAAATTGTCACCCATGGATATGCATAATCAACTTTATTCCCTTTGCTAATTGAGAAACAGAGCTGTTAATGTCAAAAAAACATTTGAAAAATTCACCAAGCTTGCTCAGTGGAGCAAGTTCTTTATAAAAGTCAGAGTTTCCATATGGTAAAATCATGGAAATTAGGCTAAGGGGGAAAAAAAAAAACACTAGGAAAGACTAATTTGTTATTGAGCTAGTCTGTGCTGGAACAAAATCAGTCTTAACGACCCTAAATGTGAGATTTTTTTACCACTTTTATGTTCAAAAATAACTCCGTCAGCTCTTATGAAAAACCATTCCATCACCTTACTCCAAAGTTCCTCTCGTGCTGAGTTTATGCTTTGCAAGCTGGCTGTGGCTTTGGCTTAGCAGGCATGCTGTCAGGATACTTACTTACCTATGGGACTTGGTTCACACAAGTCAGCCCCTTCCCCTTCTTGAACTCTCCTGACATCTTCTTCTAGTTTCCTTTAAAACTGACTACCAACGGGTACATGAGTCTCGCTTCAATTGTGTAGAAAGAGAACAATGTATTACCTTAAGTACCACTTCCAGATTGCTTCCATTTTTATAATACCAGCAGAAGTATGTATCATTTCAACTTACTGATGATGTTGGAGAAGATGTGGCTGAAGCAGGGGCTAACCACAAAGGAAGGCCCTGCCTTCTCCTAGTCTGAGACAAGACCCACTTCAATAGACCCTTTTTCACTGATTCCCTTGTTTTATGAAACCCAAGTGTTCTTCTTCTTGAGACAGTCTTCATTAATGAACATTCTCTCTTTTGTAACAGCTTGAGTAAAATCTTCTCCTGAATAGTCTGGTACATTTTGTCTTTCACATGGTGCATTTAAGAAATTACAGGCACCCCTAACCATAAGCCCCAACCATTCTCCTTTCACAGGGATGACCAACAACCACTCTGTTTTGAGTAAAGAAAATACAGGAACATAGTAAGCCGATCACAAGTATTAATAGCACACACATCTATGCACTATTTAAGGCACTAGAAGGCAGACAAGGTGAGGGGGCTTTATCCTAAGCAAGTCCAGACTTCAAACTAAGAGTCATCAGGCCTCCTTGAACCATATATTCACCACACATATCTCATATGAGCTATATGCCCTTCTGAGAAGGTAACATCATTAGTGGAATAGGCATGTGTTTCGAATAATGATTCCTTCAGTCATCCCAACCACACACTATGAAATCCTAAGTGGGTTAATTTCTCTGAGCCTTCATTTCCTCATCTCCTCATCAGCTTAACCAGTCAGAGGGCCCACCTTGGTTCAATGAAACATATTTAAACCCTTTCTCCTTCTACCTTTAAATCTTCTAGTCCTCTCTCTCTTTTTTTTTTAAGATTTTATTTATTTGAGAGAAAGAGAGATGGGGAGAGAGTGAGTGAGCAGGCAGGGGAAAGGGGCGAGAGAGAGAGAGAGAGAGAGAAGCAGGCTCCCTGCTCAGCAGGGAGACTGCCGCAGGGCTCAATCCCAGGACCTCAGGTTCATGATGAGCCGAAGGCAGATGCTTAACCAACTGAGCCACCCAGGTGCCCCTCTTCTTTTTTTTTAATAATAGCTTTACTGAGATGTAATTCACATGCCATGAAAATTTAACCATTTAAAATGTATGATTTAGTGGATTTTAGTATATTCAGAGTTATGTAACTATTACTACTATCTAATCCCAGAACGCTTTCATAATCCCAGAAAGAAACACCATACCCATCAGCAGTCACTCACCATACTTCCATTACAACCCATGGCAACCATTAATGTACTTTCTGTTTCTAAGGATTTGCCTACTATGGACATCTCATATAAAGAGAATCACCTCTGTGGCTGGCCTCTGTGAAAGAATTCAGTGAATGAGCATAATGTCTTCATGGTTCATCCTTGTTGTAGCATATATCAGTACTTCATTCTTTTTATAGCTGAATAAAATTCCACCGTATGGCTATCCCAGTTTTTGTTTACCCATTCATCAGTTGATGGACATCTGGGTTGTATCCAATTTTTTAGCTATTATGAATAATGCTGTTACGAACATTTGTGTATAGGTATTCGTGGGGACATATATTTTCGTTTCCCTCGGGTGTACTACCTAAGAGAAAAATTGCTCCGTCATATTGTAACTGTATGTCTAAACTTTTGAGGAACCAAACTTCTTTCCAAACTAGTTATACCATGTTCTTTGCTTTTTGACTTCTTTTGGTTCCTTCTGTATCAGCTTTCTGGTTGTTTGAGCTCAGTGGGGGAAACAATTGGGGTGATCATAAAGACATTTTCTACAGAGTGGGCAATTTTTAGCCATTGCAGGTAAACACAAACACAACAAGCTGGTTGATGTGAATCTGGGGAAAACAGAAAGCAGTGCTACAGAGCACACAGAACATCCAAGGCAGGCAGCACTGAGGCCTGCAGTGCAGGAACCAACTTAGGAAGTTCTGAGAGGGTTTTGATACAGTTTAAATTTTTATGCTCTAGACTTACAATGGTAAACCACATAAATGTAAGCACACCCATATCTTTACCTCAGGTGCATACAATATAAACAGGAAAATACAATAGGAACATAAATAATGATAAATATGGTTTTTTAGAAAACTAATATATGAGAGAATAATTCCAGTTAGGCACATCAGGGAAGATTATTTTGAAAAGGAAAGCATCTTATAACTAGCTGTTAAAGGATAACCAGATTTTAAAAAAGCAAAAGTGAGGAGAAACTGCATTTCAAACAGAAGCAATAGAAAAAGCAAAAAGCACAGGGTGAAGGAATAAGAATGAGGAGTTATAAAAGCACAGGAAAAACAACAAAGAAGAACTAATGTTTTGGCAATTGGCTAAATGTGAAGTGAGGTAGAAGGTGCAGGAAAAGATGACTCCCGGCTGCAGCAAAAGCAGTTCTAAGAGGGAAGTTTGTGGCAATCCAGGCCTACCTCAAGAAGCAAGAAAACTCTCAAACAACTTAACTTTACCCCTAAAGGAGTTACAAAATGAAGAACAAAAAAACCCAAGACCAGCAGAAGGAAGGAAATAAGAAAGATGAGAGCAGAAATAAATGATGTAGAAACCAAAAGGTAACAGAACCAACAATGTGGGGCTCCTGGGTGGCACAGTCGGTTAAGCATCTGACTTGATTTTGGCTCGGGTCAGGACCTCAAGGTCGTGAGATCGAGCCCCACGTTAGGTTCCACATCCAGCTTACAATTCTCTCTCTCCCTCCCCCTCCCTCTGCTCCTCCCCCGCCAAACTAGAACCAATCAATGAAACCAGTTGGTTCTTTGAAAAGATCAACAAAATTGATAAACCTTTAGCCAGATTCATAAAAAATAAAGAGCGAGAGAACACAAATCAACAAAATCAGAAATGACAGAGGAGAAAGAACTGACATCACAGAAAGACAAACGACTGTAAGAGAATATTGTGAAAAATTATATGCCAAAAAATTGGACAACCCAGAAGAAATGGATAAATTCCTAGAAATATAACCTACCGAAACTGAAGCAGAAAGAAATAGAAAATTTGAACAGACCGATTATCAGCAATGAAACTGAATCAGTAATCAAAAAACTCTTAACAAACAAAAGTCCAGGACCAGATGGCTTCACAGGTGAATTCTGCAAACATTGAAAGAAGAGTTAATACCTATTCTTCTCAAACTTTTCCAAAAAATAGAAGAGGAAAGAAAGCTTCCAAATACATTCAATGAGGCCAGAATTACCCTGATACTAAAACCAGATAAAGACACCACAAAAAGAAAAGAGTACAGACCATTATCTCTAATGAACAATGGTGCAAAAATCCTCAGCAAAATATTAGCAAATTGAGTCCAATGATACATTAAAAAATCATTCACCACCATCAAGCAGGATTTATTCCCAGGATGCAAGGGTGGTTCAAAAATTGCAAATCAATCAATGGGATATGTCACATCAATAAGAGAAAAGATGAAAACCATATGATCATTTCAACAGATGTAGAAAAAGCATACATATGACAGAGTACAATATCCATTAATGATAAAAACCCTCAACACAGTAGGTTTAGCGGGAACATACCTCCACATAAGAAAGGCCATATATGAAAAACCCAGAGGGAACATCATACTCCATGGTGAAAAACTGAGAGCTTTTTCCCTAAGGTCAGGAACAAGACAAGGATGTCCGCTCTCACCACTTTCATTCAAGAAGAGCACAGAGTAACTGTTGAATCACTATACTGTATGCCTGAAACTAATATAACACTATGTTAACTACACCAGAATTAAAATAAAAATAAATAAATATTCAAGAATAAATTTTTA